>NW_007247829.1:585196-585901 GCF_000164805.1 Carlito syrichta
CCCCCCCCAAAAGTTGAACCAACCTGATATATTTGGAACAAATTTCATTTGTTCATTGCTGTGGTTTGGATGTGGTTTGTCACCACGAAAACTCATGTTGAAATTTAATTTCCAGTATGATAATATTGAGAGATGTTTGGGTTTTAAAGAGGTGCTTAGTCTTGAGATCTACCTTATGGATGAATTAATCATTTCTCATTTAGTTCTCATGGCACAGGGTTGTTGTCATTATATAAAGTAGGACTGCTTCTTGAGTTCAGTCCTTTCTCCATGGCTGAATGACCAACCACTTTGCTACCCATGTTATGACACAGCTAGAGACCCTCACCAGAAGATGAACAGATGCTACCACCATTCTTGGACTTTACAGACTCCAGAATTATAAACCAAATAAACCCCTTTTTTTTCTTTAGAATTACCCAGGCTTAGATTTATATTATAACAACATGAAACAGATTTAGGCAATAATGGCTTATACATTTTTATACATCATTGAATTCTCTTTGCTATTATTTTGTTGAGGATGTCTGTGTCTCTTTTCATGAAAGATACTGATCCATAGTATGTCTTTCCTGTAATGTTTTACTTTGGCTTTGGTATTAGGAAAATGCTGGTTCATAGAATAAGTTAAAAAGTATTATCTTTAGCCGGGCTCGGTGGCTCAGCCTGTAATCTCGCGCCTTTGGGAGGCTGAGGTGAGTGGAT
>NW_007247829.1:585921-607854 GCF_000164805.1 Carlito syrichta
AAAAAAAAGCCAGGCGTGGTAGCGCGCACCTGTAGTTTTCAGCTACTTGGACGGCTGAGGCGGAAGGATCGCCGGAGCCCCGCAGGTCGAGGCTGTGGTGGCCGGGAGCGGCCACTGCACTTCAGTCTGGGCGACAGTGAGACTCCAACTCACACACACACAAAAAGTATTTGCTTCTATTTTCTAGAAGCGATTGTAGAGAATTGGAATAAACTTCTGTCTTAAACGTTTGTTAGAATTCACTAGTGAACTTATCAGGGCCTAATCTTTTGTTTTGTTTTGGTTTTGAAGGTTGTTAGTTATTGATTCAATTTTTTAATAGATGCAGTTTATTTATTATGACTTGTGTGAGTTTTGATAGGTGTGTCCTTCAAGGAATAAGTGTATTTCATTTATGCTATAAAATTTGTGGGCATGGAGTTCTTTATAATTTTTTTTAATGTTTATGAAATTAGTAATCTATGTCTTTTTAGTTTTTAAATATAAACTTCACTTGATTTATTTTTTTGTCTCATTCTTAATTGTCATTTTGTGCTTCTATGCATTCCTAGTTAGGTTGCCTTTTATTTATTTTAAATGACAATAATTTGTAAAGTTTTGTTTGTTAATTAGGTATTTCAGATTTCAATAAACATCCCTGAGTTCCATTCTGTGATGAGAATAAGTTACTGGAAAGCAGTTTGACGTTTTGGAATCTTGATTTTTAAACTGGATTATGTGGGATTGTCACAATCTAATCTGGATGTTAATTTTCCCCCACTACTGAGTAATTTTGTGGCTGTCCTATGAATTACGAGATTTTTTTCTCCTCTGCTTTGTGGGAACAGGCTCTAATCCTTTCCAATTTCCATCTAATTGTTAGAGATGCTTGCTTCTTAGACTTCTTGTAGTTTCCTTACTAGTATATTGATCAGTATTCAACTGAATAAATGAGGGGAAACATTTGTAGATCTTCAGAGTTGACTCTGCACATTCTAGGTACTTTAGACTCCTTGAACCCTAATCTGTCTTTTCAATTCACAGATCTCTGCCTGACTTTGACCAGTTTTACTCTTTCTTGAGACAGTATTCTAGAGCAATCCTCCTTATTATCTTATGTTTTCTATATCTCAGGGATCATTTTGATATCCAATGTCTTGAGAACCATTGTTTCATAAATACGTCCATTATGCTAGTAGTTTCAGACTGGAAGGCAAATCTGGTCTCTTTTTCTGGTTTTTAACAGAGAGAAAATATCAGTAACTTGAATCTGTTTCTGTGTTACCTTACATTTGATGGACAGAAAAAAAATCACTGAAACACATTTAGTAATGAGTAAAATTAATTGGTTCATGAAATCCAGGGAGAAACTGAAGGGAACACTTGAAGTTTAAACAGCCTCTCAGCTTTCCCTAATTTTTACTTAATTGTCTTAATCTCATTATTTATCAGTATCTTAGAGACTCAAGTTTTACACTTTATGTACACAGAGTACTTTAACATTCAGAGAAGTTTACCATTGATATGAGTTTTTCTTGTTTTTCTTCATGATTTTCCCATGTGTAGCTTGTAAACTGCCATTTCATTGTCCCTTTTAATTTTCTTCATCTGTATGTATAAATTGTATTTTTACATTATTTTCTGAGGCCAGAAGTCTAAAAAGTGCTTATAGGAATTATAACAAAATGGAAACTATCTAGCAGTACTCTGAAAATGCTTCAAATACTTGGTTAATGTACACATAGGGGTTGAAGATCTATTGGAAATAAAAACAAACATGAAAATCACATTAAGTGTCAAAGCCATTGCATTAAATTTTATTGGTGTCATGTTTAGACGACAGTGACGTTTTTGTTCTTCATCTGAAAGGAATATCGAGATAACTGTCAGATAAATAAATCCCTAAATCGAGAAGGGGAGAGTTTTTGAGGGAGGAAAGAAAGATGGGGATTATCACTTTTTGAAAGTGAGTAATTTATCATATCCTTGGTCACATTTCATTTAATTATATGCAAGAAATTTAGCCACCCAAAATGGTCTTTCTGGAAAAAAAATTAGTTTCAAAAACAAAATGTGAAAAAATAAGATGCTTGTGTACTTCCATTGCTACTATTTTGTAGAATATATTTTTCTGCACGATCAAATAATGAGTATCTCAGGTATGGTGAAGGAAAAAAGTGAAGTAAAATGTGTGTATTTAACATCTTCACTCTAAAACTTGTTTTCATGCCAAGTAAGAAAAGTAATTCAGTTGGCGAGTAATGTCTCTATTTGGTCCTTAAGTGCAAGTTGATCTTATCATAAAGTTAATTACTTAACTAATTTATTCATTGATGGACCATACATAATAAGCATAGTAAATGTTGGATCATATACTGTTTTTGAAATATATTTCTTTGTTAAAAACATTTCAAGTCCCTCAAGTGCCAATAATATCTAAACGGTCATATACATTTAAACAAATAAAGTCAATTATTTGGGATAAGTGAAAGGATAGAGACAAAGTAAGGAGTCATTAACTCCATTGGGGTTTCTCAGGAGTTACAGTTGGGCTTATATTATAAAGAATGGAGGAGAATATACAACAGATGGACATAGGAGAAGCGTAGACATTATAGATAGTAGTATAACGAAGTGGAAGCAGATGATATGCTTATATATAACTAATTTAATGTATACCAAATTTACCATTCCTGGGAGGATGTGTTTGCTGATGAGGTTAGAGAAGCAGGGACCAGGTAGAAAGCTTTTTATACAATAGTTAGTTTTAGATATAAGCTTTGAATTAATCGAAGACCACAAGAAGATTTCAGGAGAAATGTAATATTATTTGTAGGATATTTTCTCTCTTACTTAGGGATACAATAGTAATGTTATAATTACTTTTTGGTTTACCAGAATAAAAATATTTTTTGCATATTGCTCTTCCTCATGTTCAACATCATTGAGTCATTAATTGAATCATTAACTTTCTCATTTATTTATGCTTTTATTAAATGAATAGAAAATAAATAAATTGAAAAATGAAAATGGAGTTAGGAACAATTATGGACATCATGACTTTTAAAAATTAGACCCAGATAATTTTTAGTGTTGCATATGCTGCCAATTACCCCTCAAATTACACTTTGCCTTATTTTTATTTTGTCATTGGGAATGCAAAAGTTTGTTGTTCTGTATGTAGTCATTTACTTATTGCCTTTTTAATGGCCTCCGTTGAGTTTATGTTTTTATCCAACTTCACTTTTATAATATATGGATTATAATTATCAAAAGGCATGTTTGTTTTCTCATTATGAACAAGTTGAGATATGCTGTGGCAAGGTCTTCTGAGTTTTTACTCATGGCTAGCTTTAAAAATTCAGTTTTGATAATTAAATTAAATTGTGGTCCTTACTGTTTGAAAACCTCTGAATTGCAATAGGCCAGATGCTATTGCCTGATTAGATACTGAAATATTTTAATCACCAGCTGTAGCATTATAAACCTGCTCTTTTAATACTTCCCTTTAAGTTCTCCATCTGCTTTCAGCATCTGGTCAGTTTTGCCTAAGTTGTCATTTTATTCTATCTCTTCTTTGTTATCCCACATATACCAAGGATCAAATAACACTTCTCAATTGCACTTTATGAGCAAGCTGAATATACCATTATTATTTATTTTGACATGCATTAATTAATAATTGTAGTAGTACATATATTTCTATACAGTTTTCACTTTTATCACATATATGGATCAATAAATGTGATATACATAATTTAATCATATTCATTAAAGAGGAAACTATTTTAATGATGCAAACATTTTCTTCACGTGAACATTTCTTATAATCAAAGGGGTACAATATTAAATCATAATTTTATAAACAAACAAATTAATATGACTGATTAAGATGAAGATTCACACTGCCCCTTCAGAGGATGTCTTAATAAAATAACCTTGATGAAAAGTATTTTACATATTGAATAAATATAGAAAGTAGGGTTAAAAAGAGATTTGCCATATTTTGTGTATAGAGTTCTTAAAGTGGGAAAAAAGTATAAAGTCACTAATACTGGAGTCCAGAATTGTAAATATTACATCAAATATTGTATTACTGGGACAGCCACCCTTTCAACAAGGTAATTCCCATCCTTTTCTTCACTTTTCTTCAAATGTAAGCTTGGATCAACTCTCAACTGCTCCATGAAAATGTTTGCCTCTATACCAACCCAAAGACACTTCTCATTACTAAAATGCTAGTGTGTCTAAATTATTAAAACACAAATTTTGAAAGTTTAAAGTTTTACTTAGCCAACTAGGTTAGAAACTTGTTTAGAGATGGTTATCCTAGCTTGATTTCTTGTACCAATACTTTACAAAGCTAAAAACAGTTTTAAGGAATCAGAGAACAGCAATTATTAAGGAATGAATAAGAGAAACCCACAGTATAAACAACCCTGACATGGTAGAGATAATAGATTTTAACAACAAGATGGCATTGAGAAAATAACCAAAAAGTATTACACCATTTTTTAAAGGGGGAAATGAGATTGAAAGATCCACTTAAAACTAAGCCTAGTTTACAAATATAGGATGAATGACTTCTAAATTCATTCACAACTTTGTATTTCATACCCACCACATGCCAATCACTATTCTATATTCTTGCATGCACCAGAAAACAATACAGAAAAATGTAACTCTTTTTATACAGCTTATATTTAAATGAATGATGAAAAATAATTTATTCAAATAGTATACCACCTGAAGATCATGCCATAAAACATAAAAACTTTATAAGGTAGTGTCCTATGAAAGTACTAAAATAAACACACTTTTTTACCTGTTATAAAGAATATAAATTTGTTAAATGTTGGAGAAAGACTCTGCTGTTTAATGCTTTTTCCTGAATTTTGGTAAGAAACAAAGAACAATAATAACAAAACAAAAAAGTGTTTTGAAAGCATTAAAATTTGAATTTAAATAAATAAAAAGCACTGGAATATGAATTTTGAGCAATTTTAACTTAATTCCAACCAATATAACATAAAGTGATCAAATGGGACATAATCAGTATGTCTACGATGTCAACGGTTGATGAAAAAGGAGGTGAAAAAATAATTTTATCAGAAGTTAAAGAGTTTTCTAGTCATTATTTTTGATTTTTAAAAAAATCTAATGAGATTAAGTTTAGGATAAATGCCAGCAGAACCCTTCATTTTAAGTAATATGTTATATATATTTTGGTGACAGTATACCTTTAATTTTTTAATAATATATTCAAGATATCATACATAGTTCACTCCAATATGTGTTACAAGTACTTACTATCCAATAATTTTGACATATTTATAACACCCCAAATTACAGAAGACCTCCTTATAAGGTAAAGGAATGATACTTGAAAAAAATGAACTCAAGTTACATCTTCATCAAAATCCTCTTTTATTGATTGGGTAAACCATGCTTCACTGTGATTGCCTTCAATGCCAAATCCATTGTCAAGTCTTAAACACTAAGCAACTATCTTATTAATTTTGAAGTTTTTAAACTAAGTTGAAATCACTTAATGCTACCAAAGGGAGACCCAAACTTTACCTGTATGATGTTCCCCTGTATACCTAATCCTTAATTGTACCCCACATCCTTAAAATAAAATATTTGTGAAATCAATTAATCCTAAAGTGGTGCAAATAGAAACAACAAACAAAATTACAAATTGTCTTTCATCAGACCAAAATGATATATCTGTCAGCATACTGTTTTATCTCCTTGCTGACAAACTGTTTATTTTTAAATCAAAGGCATATTTAAGACATTGATCTTATACATTTATCCTTTTAGCATTACAACATTATGACATACACAATTGAATTACTATGATAATTTTCAACATGAGGTAGGTAGATATCCAAAAACAAACAAAAAAGTTGAAAAAAACACATTCAATAATTATAATTGAATGTTTTTTGTTGTTGTTGTTGTTTTTTTGAGTTGGAGTCTCACTCTGTCGCCCAGACTGGAGGGCAGTGGCCGCTCCCGGCCACCGCATCCTCGACCTGCCGGGCCCCGGCGATCCTTCCACCTCAGCCTTCCGCGTAGCCCGAGTTACAGGCACGCACTACCACACCCGACTAATTTTTTGATTTATTGTAGAGATGAGGTCTCGCTGCCCAGGCGGGTCTCGAACCCGCGGGCTCAGGCAATCCACTCACCTCAGCCTCCCAAAGGTGTGGGATTACAGGCTGATATAATTGAATTTTGATGTTTATTAGAAGCCTTTACCAGTTTTCTTTTTTTAGCTTCAGGGAAATGACACTACGTTGTAAACATTCTTAAAGGAAAAAAAAAAAAAGAAAAAGCCATTTTGCACGGACTATTTCTCGAAAGCTCTTGTTACTATCTACATTCATCAAGAATGTAACCCTTTTTTGTTTGTGAACATTCACAATAATAAAAATAAAATCAAAGCTATATTTCATTGAGCAATAATTGATGTAACATAAGTTATATATTAGATAATCTTCATCAGAAATTTTGCAAGATATACCCTTGTATTAACCTTTGCTCTGAAAACCAATATATTTAGAAATGCTTAAACTATCTATTAATGGCCATTCTATTTTATCAGGCTATTACAGAGTAAGTTTTGTGGAGCTTTTGAATAAGCTCAATATAAAGAAATGAGAAACTGAAATTTCTGATAATGAGGTCTTTAATCTGAAATATATATATTAGTTTTTCAGGAACTACAATCTTATTACATTTCCCGGAGCAAAAAGGGGATGTGCAAGCACAATTTTAAAAAGTAAACCAATTTTAATAGGGTTTATATTCTATTTTGATAGTACATTGTTGAAAAAACAAAACAAAACAAAACAAAAACATTGAGGGGGGATTTTGATGATGTACAAATCTTTTAAGAAAAGATAACAAGCTCATGTGGATCGGCACATACATTTGTGAAAAATCAAATACGGTGTTGGTGATGTTATTGTTTTAATTCACAGTAAGCGTTATTTTCAGTAGTATTATTCTGTTTTTGTTTGTTTTTGTACTGAGTTCCTAAACCTCTTATTGTTCAACCAAAACTGACCCAGTAGGTATTTCATAATGCTTTCATATGAGGGGGGGGCAAAACAAAACAAAACAAAACAAAGCCAGAATTATCCTTTTGGAGGGTGAACCCCTTGCAGTACATTCAAGGGATCAGTCACAGCTTTTATCTGGAAGTTTTGAGATGGTTATGTCACGATTTGAGAACGAAACATCCTGAGCTGTGGCAGACAGGTGACTGGTTCTTCCACCGTAACAAGGAACCTGCTCACACCATGCTGAGTGTTCGGTAGTTTTTGACCAAAAATCTGCATGATCCCCGCGCCCCCCTCCCTCCAGCTCCCCATTCTCCCGACCTCATCCTGAACAACTTGTGTTTCTCTGGATGGAAAAAGTCCACGGGAAACATTTTGCTAATGTGTGGAAAAGTGAAACGAAAAATGGCAGAAGGACTTTTGTTTTTTCTTTTTTCAGTGCATCAAAATTGATGAGTTCAAAAACTCTTGCGAGTAGTGGAAAAAACCTCTCAATAGGTGTATTGCATCCAATGGTGAGTACTTTGAAGGTTTGATTGAAGTTTAAACATGTAATAATGAATGCACAGTTTCTAAGTAAATAAATTTGGATTTGGTGCGGTCCCCCACATATGTGAGAAAATATCTTGACTGTTGCACTATAACCTACATGTTCCTTGCCAAAACTGAAGCAGGCAGCTATTTTTTTTACAGATTTAAATCGCCTTCAATATTACTGGTGATTCACAATAGACTTCTCATAGTTTATCAATTAATCTGCAAGGGATCTGACACAAGTTAGAAAGCAGTGGAACCTCCAGAGATTTGCTGAAGACTTGAATGGATGAGAGCTCATGCATAACCAGTACCACAGTTGATTTAGTTCCACTTGTAAAAATGTTGATTACGTGGCACTGGTACATGAAGAGACTGAGATGTTTTAGAAATTGAGTAAAATGCCCTAAGCAATTAAAAAAGCTTGAAGCAATCTATGTCAAACCTTTCCAATAACCATATCTTCTGTTCTGAGTCAACTTTTACTTGACTCATTCTTCCTTTCCAAAAGAAAAAAGAAGGTCAGAAGTAAAACAATCTTTAGAAATATATTTTGACAAAGATAATTGTTAAATAATTTTTTAAAATCTTACTTGATCCATCCATGGGTTCTCATAACAAAAAAGAGAAATTTCTTAAAAAAAGAAATCAGAAAATACTTCTGTGATTTCATTTATATCTGTACTTGTTGATCATCAGAGGAGAGTTTGCTCCTTGCAATAATTAGCCCCACCCTTGAGAAAAACTTCCAGAAGTGTACAAAATGCAAATCAAAACAAAAAAAAAACTATTTAGTTGTATGTGTGTGTGTGCATGGATGTTTGTTTTCCTTGTCACACTTCTGTTCTGTCTTTCACTTGAAAGACAATGGTAGAATCATTTTTCTGAAAGCTATTCCTCAGCAGTTTAAGGACCTTATTAACATTAGTTTTACTCTGAATAAACCCATTAGGAACTTTAATGTAGTGTTTTGTGATAATAAATTTTCATCTTAAAGATCTGTCTTCTCTCAGTCACACTGTACTCAATATTTAATTTCCTGTAGAAAAGATAGAAATTACACAGACTATTTTTTTTCAAGGAAAAACAGTGGCTTTGCAACACACAGGATAAGTGGCAATAAAACAACAAATGGACAGGTTTAGCCACAGATGCCATTAGAAGAGGACCCTCAAGGTATCTCATGGGCAATTATCAGAGATAATTGGGTCTGTGGTTTGATGATGGCAAATATTCATAGAAATTGCTTCTAGAAGTGTTTTTATTTTTCTACAAATTCACTTTAAAACAATTGATATGTGAAACCAAATGGTGGTACACATGATGTCATATTTCACCAAGAATATAACAAAATAATAATATTTAATTTGGAAATTTAATATTTAAGAAATAATGAAAATAAAAGTAACAATAATGATAATAATTACACAGTCAGTGGAGTAGATATTAGTGTAATACAGTACAATTTAAAGATACCAGCCTGCAGAATATATTGGAATTTTAGCATTTTTATGTACTTCAAAAATGCTAACAATGTGTGCAATTTTAAACACTGCTAAGTGAATACAAATTTACTATGTATCATATGTATTACCATTCTAGTAATTCCATATTTATTCAATGTTGAATATCTTTACTTGGCTGACCTTAAATTTGTTTTCATAGAAGCTGCATAATATTACATCAAATATCATACTGATTTATGTTACTAATTTCTTACATTTCTAGTTTTCTATGATTATGCATTAACTACATTAAGAAATCAGAAACCTTTGTGCATGTGGAAGTAAAAGTTCCCAACTTCAAGTGGCCTAGAATTTTAGTAACTTTAGGAAGAATGTTCACATACTTATTTAAGTCACATCATTAAACAAATGTCCATGTTACTTGCTGATATATTTAGGAAAACAAAAAATATTTGAGATCATCGAAATCTACATTACTTGTTCTTTGTGCTTGAAATGTTGAAATGATCTCTGAATATCATAAGCATTGGCATAAAGATAAAGAAGCAACAAAATTGATTCATTCTATTACTAGATAGTAGAATGCACACACAAACCATAAGCACAAGTATATACATAAATATATACATGTATACTTTTAAAGCAAGTACTTTTGGGTCACAGATAAGAACTTGTAAAAAAAAAAAGATACTTTCAATTTTATTATCCAGTTAAACACAAACTCACTGTTATTGTATGTCAAATGTCAATATCCCATTAGTTACATTAATTTTCAATGTCATGGAATATGCTCCTCTTCCTCCATGAACAATAAGAAATCCATGTAATATAAATCTCTATGAGAAACTGCACTTATCTTGTACATTGATATGTTGTCAGCACATGTTCCCAGTACATTAATATGTTTTCCACATTTCATAGCATTTGTATCAAGATATTATTTGTTTATACTTTAGATTGTACTTTATTTTTCTCTACAAAACTTTCAACATTAGAACTCTGCCATAATTGTCACCTCACAGAAAGTTTGTCAGTGTAGAAGAAAATTCAGTAACTTATGCAGTGCACTCCTTCACTAAACTGTTGCCTGCTGTTTGCTGAGCAGACACCTGTACCACCAATTAATTAACATTTTTAATGAATAGTGCAAACATTTTCTCTGAAAGTTAAAGAACTTTTTATTTATAAAAATGAAGATGTTTACATAGGAAAAGGATGCTTGTGTGTATTTCCCCAAACTGAATCTTAAAATTCTATAGACATTTCTTCAAAAGAGGGGGCAAGTAGAAAGTAGATCATTAATGATAAATTGTGGTATCGATGGGAATGAAAGTAAGTATTAGTTATCCATAGATTATCCAGTCTGATATAAGCTTATGTGAGGAGAAATAAATTCTTGTTACTTGATATAGTCAGAATGTTGTGGGGAAAATAACCAGAGTTCAAAGTGTTCCAAAAAACGTGTAAATTCAAAGAGCATCACAAAACTGGATGAGTTCTGTGGCAAGGTCAAGCATTTGGACCTCGTGTCCAGAGGCTATAGGAGAGACCATAGAAGCTTATCATGCCCAAATACCAGTAGGGTGAGCTATACCACAGTGGATGGTAGAAGCGAGTGCTTTAAGACTGATAGCAAAAGTCATATCTTAGGGGAGCACTGTGATGTTAAGGTAACAAATAAATGTATCCATGTTATAAACTACTTCTGTATATCCCATATTATTGTTTTGGATACATTTTACTTATTTTTTCACACTTGACTGAGGTGAGTTATTTCTAGACCCCGAGTTACCCTATAATAGGAGCAGAATGTTGTAGTTATACCAATAAACAATGAAGGATTTCCACCAGGTTATTGATACGATCTGTTCATTGGTGCTGCTTGCATATCTATTTAAAATTTTAAGGTGGATGTCAAGTTTAGGTCCATAACTAGCAGTCAGATTTCCTGTATATAGCAGGTGCTTTTCACATGAAGTATTGAGGGAGTGGGACCACAAAGAATACCTGCTTTCAGGAAAACTTGGTTTTCTTCCTGCACCATGTATCCTTGTAAAGAATGACTTCTTGCTTGATTACTTCAGTCAGAACAGATGCTATATTCTCTCCCCACAAGTGTCTTTGTAACTGTATTTGGTTTTATTTTTGTCTTTCAACAAAATGTTATTCAAAAAAGCAAGAAAAGTAACATCAAGTATATATATATATGTGTGTGTGTGTGTATATATATATGTGTGTGTGTATATATATATATGTATTCATGTATACATATTTATATATATGAAATTGTGAAGAGACCAAAAATTCAGTAACTTATGCAATGCACTGCCTCACTAAACTCTCTCCTGCATTTCTTTCAGCAGTCACCTGTACCATCACTCATGACACATCTCCCTTAATTCATCGGTTTAGGATTACTAAAAACTAGTCCTTGAAAGTCACGACTGTACTTTTTTATTTTGGTATGTTGTTGAGAGCTTCCCACGGTATTTATGAAATGGGTAGATTACTCTGAGTAAAATAAACCTAACCAACATTTTGCAAGGAGAGCTGCTCACTTATTTGCCCTGATCTGTTTCTCAGTATGATGTCTTAACCTAGATCTACACCTCCAAAGTAGAGTCTGAGACAAGTTTATGTGTGTGTGTGTGTGTACAAGTGTGTGTGTACAAGTGTGTGTGTGTGTGTGTGTGTGTGTAAGCTTACTTTGGAAATGTATCTCAAAAAATAAAAATGAAGGACTAGGAATTATAAAACAAAGAAAGAGGAAAGCCAAAATAAGGATGCATTTTCAAAGCTTAACTCTGTGGGTAACGGTGCCCAATCTTCCAGGATCTTCTAAAGACTCATTGAAAAGATATCTTAAGTTGTGCATGTGTTTGAAAAGAGGGAGTATTTAGAAACAACTCCCATCTTCCATTATTAACACAAGGAGGACCCCACCCCTGCACCATATCCTCTGCACCAGTTCTTTGTGCTTGTGTGAGTTTAGGGTGATTTCCCAGAGGCGTTTCACTCTGTTGTACCAAAGAAGCACGAAACCAAGTGACAATGGACATCTGAAGCAGATACAGGCATGTTACAGTGATATGAAACTGGTTACTGAAGCCATGGTCAAAGTAAAAATTGGGTTGTGAAAGTGTGAAGTGAAGCACAGGAGGGGGTTCAATACATTAACTAAAATTGTCTCTGAGATAAACTCAACTCACTTTCCTTTGCTTTGTAAATCCTGAAAATACTATGTTAACCCAAGGCAAGACAAAGATTAATTGAGAATGACCAACACTCCATACAAAATGTATTATCTACTTAAAAAATAAACTAAATGTATGTAATGTGACATGTATTTATATAGATGGTCCAAGGCTTAGTCTGAATGACACATCTTAACATTTGCTCTGACTTTTTTGCCCAGTTATCTTTGATTGTTTAACCCAAGTGAGACTAATATAAGTGCTCTGGATAGCTATTGCAAAGGACTAGTAATTGGAGTAATCAAAAGGGAAATAATAGAAGAATCTTTCAATTACCATTTAAGGTTCCCCAGTCCTACAGAGAAAGGCACGATCCTTCTAATTGCCAGGGACTATAAGGATTGTGGTGCGTTGGATCCAAGAAACAGCCAATAAAATAGAATGAATGTTTCTTAAAGAAATACTAGCTATTAAATATCATTTCTGAGACAATATGGTTTTTACCTGGGAGGAATGAGAGTACTGAGGTAGATATACATTTGATTTGGAAGGCTCATCAATCAAAAGTCAACCACATTGTTCTTATTTAGCAGGCTTTAAATGCCTTTCATGCTCCATGCCTTACATACTCTATTTTTTGAAATCGGAATTTCATCAATGCCTTGCCATGTGCAGAGTCAGTGTTGCTTCTAAGTAGTCAATTACTCCATAGTATTCTATTATATACCCTGAGATTTTCAAACTTTGCAATTTTGTGCTTCTCCTTTCTTTAATTCAACAAGTTTCCTATTTTTTTATATTTGCATGTTAAGATAGTTTTTGTCCTCATGAAAAATATTTACTTCACCTAGTCCCTTGAATCTCATATTTCTTCAGCATGGAACGTTCATTGTTATTTTTCTAGCTTTCTATATACCTATGTAGTGCTAAAGATGCTAATGTAAAAATCTATAATTTGTTAATTGAGTATTGTCCAGCACTTGCTCACATTTTGTTGCATTATACTAATTGATTCTAGATACAAATATTAGATATAAATTTTAAAAAACAGTGAAAGGTGTAAAGATGATAATTCAAACAAAATTTTTAGTTCATTATGCTTCATAGCATACATACATAGACATTACCTTAACAAAGTCTGGCATAAACTACCAATCCCTTTGTCCTTGGTTATAACTGAAATTTCACTTGGATTTTATGATATAATTTTTTGTACTATTGCCAGTGAGATTCTATATTAATCAATAATCAACTTGACCATTATTAGTTGTTTATGATTTTTGCAAAATATGTAAGTATCTAAAAACATTACTTCTAGGTATTGAAGTCAAGCATTTTTATACTTTCAGCTTATTAGTGATAATCATCAAGTGATTGTGTTTCTATGGTTAAAGATCTTTTCATTGCTATTTATTAATGATGAGCACACAGTGTTAGAGAGTACAAAAGTAAGACTTTCCAAAGTAAATGCTGTTCTAAAATTATGATTTTAAAATACCTTCCTACTTAGGTAGAAAAATAAATATTGTCAAGCATTGTCTAAAAATCTTCCCCAACAATGTTGGTTGTTTTATATATCAGATGTCGCATAAAAATATTAATGTAAAATATGAAAAGATAAGAAATGCATCTGTTAATATTTATATTTGAGGATAAATTTGATTTGTTTAATCTAAAGAAATTATTTTTGTAAGTATATTTTAGAAATCTAAATGAAACTCACATTAATATTAATTAGCTATAATGAATTGATTAATATCAAATGACAGAAATTAATATTCAATTTTCAATGTTTGTAATTATTTCTACGTTGTGAAACAAATTAACTCTAAAATATGCTTTTGTAAAAAAATTAGAAACTGTTATATTTGTCTTCATACAGTTCCTATTTTTAAAACAGTGATCTTTTATGATACAGAATTGTAATATTTCTTTGCATTTCATGTCCAACTTTAAACCTCTAATTTGAAAATTAAAAATTTTGCTAACACACTCATGAGTCAAATAAGAAATTATAGCGAAAATTTATTATTATTATTATTATTTTTGAGTTGGAGTCTCACTCTGTCACCCAGACTGGAGTGCAGCAGCCGCTCCCGGCCACCGCAGCCTCAACCTGCTGGGCTCCAACATCCTTCCGCCTTAGCCTTCAAAGTAGCTGGAACTACAGGCGCGCGCTACCACGCCCAGCTAATTTTTGATTTATTGTAGAGATGAGGTCTCGCCAAGTTGCCCAGGCGGGTCTCGAACCTGCGGGCCAGGCAATCCACTCACCTCAGCCTCCCAAAGGCGCGGGATTACAGGCTGAGCCACCAAGTCCGGCTATAGTGAAAATTTAAAACAGATGCATCTTGTGTCTTAATCAATCCAGGCTCATGTAACAAAGTACCAGAGACTTAGTGGCTTACAAACACCAAATATTTATTTTTATATAATTCTGTAGGCTGCAAGTCCCAGATCAGAATGGTTGCGTTCTGGTGAGAGCCCTCTTTCTGGTTGCGGACTGCCCTTTTTTGCCTTTTTAATGGAGGGAATTCCTTAGCTGAGTTTGTTTTCTCTAGAAAACTCTCCTTTACATTTTACCCTTCATGATTGTTTCTGGGAAGTAGATTGAATGGAGACCACGTAATTTAGGAACTATCCCACCTTAAGCATGTTCTCTTAATGCAGATATTTGAGTGTGAGCATCAGTTTGGGGGTTAAAGAATATCACATATTTATTTGCCAGGAATTGCAGACTCTTTTTTCAAAGTCAGTATGCTGAAAATTGAACAGGTTCCACATATATTTGTTTTGAGAGAATGATGTATGTCAGAAACAAAAGCTAATAATCTCTAATTATGTCATTGGAACCTGGATTCAGAGCCATGAATAAACAACCTTAGTCTCAGAGCTATGCCCAGAATGCTATTGCAACCTGCCATTCAGAGTCTCTCTTATTAACCTCACATGGTGTACATCTGTACTCTCAGCTACTCAGGAGGCAGAGCTGGAAGGATTGCTTGAGCCCAGCAGTGTGAAGCTGTTGTGAGCCTTGATCAGGCCTCTACAAACGAGCTTGAGCGACAGAATTGAGATCCTGTATCAAAAAATTATTAAATAAAATAATAAATTTATCTTACATCAATACTTCTGGTGGGGAGAGACTGTTTAAATATTCCCTATTTGCAGCATGCACCCTCAAAGTAAATTCTTTCCTTCCTTCCTTCCTTCCTTCCTTCCTTCGTTCCTTCCTTCCTTCCTTCCTTCCTTCCTCCTTCCCTCCCTTCCTTCCTTCTTCCCTCTCTCCCTCCCTTCCTTCCTTCCTTCCATGTTTTGTGGTCAGGTCTAAACTTCTAAATAAGTCTGTGGATTTGTAGGTGGGAAGTAGTGTCAAGCTTCCCCTAGGTTCTAATCTTATTGCCTGCCAAATCTCCTACATACCAAAAGCTATCTAAAGTAACGTTAGCCCTAAAATTTGTATAATTTGCCTTTTTCAACTCAGTGAGGCTACAGATTTTCAAAAGTTCTGTCATTAATTTTTCTTCTTTTTTCACAAATTCTTAATAAATCCTTAGCTCTTGTTCTTACCTCTAGTTCTACCAACTATTTTTCTTATGTTTTCTTATTTCTTCTTCCCTGTTTAGGTCAAGTCTTAGTAGAACACAGATCATACAGGATGTGGAATCTGTTGCTTCCTTGGGTCTCCTAGTACATGCTGGCTAACTACTAATTTCAATGGTCAATTTCTTTTTTTTCTTTTTTTGCAGATATCTTTTGGAAATTTTAATTTATTTTATTTTTTATATATTTTTTAAAGATGTGGGAGTACAATTCAGGATTAGGTATGCAAGTGGACATCATACAGTAAAGTTTAGTCCCCCCTTTGGTTCCCATTTTGCCTATTTTGAGATCAGATACCCTTATTAATGTTGTGTCCTCCCCCAAACCCAGCAGTATCCAGCTACTGCCAATTCCTTTCTTATAGTATTATGGTAAATGTTCAGGGTCCGCTTATGAATGAGAACATGTGGTACTCTGTTCTTTGTTTCTATGATAGACCACTGAGTATTATAGACTCTAAATCCATAGTTCTGTCATTCTTTATTGCAGCCCGCAGGCAAAAGTTTCTTTTAGTAAAACTGTTGAAGCCATTTTTGTGCAAAAGTCTCCCTTTGCTAATCTCTGCTACTATCAAAGTCAAACATCAGCCAATCAGAATTACCTAATTTGCATGGCAGGGACCCTCATCTTTGACAGGAATCCTCAAACTCACTGTATGGGAAAAAAAAGAAAAAGTCAAACTCTTCTGAGAAGAACCTCAGGCCACCATTGCAGTGTGGTCAGCTTTCTTATGCTCCCTTGCAGAGGCATACTCAATAAGCCTGTTTTTCTACTCATATCTGACCTAGATTATTACTTTCACTGCCATCTGGTCTCAACCCCTCAACAGGTCTGTTATCTTTATTGTCCACTTTGAGCCCCCTGACATCAGAAAATTTGTATCTTTCAGGACTTTACTAAGGCTGAACAGTTAGCCAACATGGGCATTATCATTTTTTTCCACCTCAGTCTCAAATTTTCAGGCTCCATAGATACAAGACCTGAGTCTTGATGTACAGCAAATTATAGATTCACAGCGTTTCACTAACTTGTAGTAAAGAATACCAAAACGCTTCAATGTGCATGGGTAAGGCCAGGGTGGAGCAGGCAGTTGGGAGGTATGAAAGGATCCTTACTATCCTTTGTCCTATCTCCTTAGTGTCATTAAATCAGATTTCAAGATCTGTCACTTGTTAATCTCTATTGCCCAATACCAAAGTTTGAATCATTTCAGATGCATTTGCTTGCAAGTAACTGGTGGTTCACATAAATAGAGTCCTTGTGTAGATCTTAGAGCTCCTACACAAAATCCCGACATTTATTGTGATCAAACTGGCTACAGTCACATTTCCAGTCCTAAATAAATGTGGTCAAGGAAATAGAATTTACTGACAGACCACATCCATATGAACTTGAATTTGGATTTTGAGTATAGTCAATTTTCAAATGGAGTCCCAGTGAAAATTAGCTACAATTTTAGAAGAGGGAAGGCAGCTTGGCCGCTTAGAATTCAACTAATAGATATACATTACTATCTCCATAAATCATTCTGGATCTTACACAAGTTTCAAAATTATATTTAGCTCTGTTTCATGGGAAAATATACAGATGATATTTTATATCAGTCATACTAAAATTTAACTCCCTATGGAAACTGAGGGACAATAAGCTACCTTTGTAAAAGCAGTTTGTGAATATCATGTAGCTACCAAACACACAAAATTAAGCCAAATTACCTAGAAACCATGGAAATAATATCAGCAATTAGTTTGCTTTCTTTTTGTGTTTAAAACCCTTGAGTTGCAAATTAAGTGAATTTAAAACAAGTAAATGGATTTTAAAAGTGCCTCATGACCAGTAGGGAGTTATTTGTGAAACCATCTTTATCCTTAAAGAGGTCATTAAATTGTCAAAACTAGAAAAGTAAATACCAACAACACATTCTGAAGAAAAGACTAGTGGTGAAATAGAGGTCTGAGTTCAAATTCCTCAACTGTTATTTTATAATATAAAAATAAATATGAGTTAAAATATATCTAAATGTGCTACTATGGGTATTTCTATTTGACAAGCAGTTATGAAGATTAAATGACAACACATAAATGAATTTAGCAAACAAGGTAATATATAATTAGGGCATCGAAAATTAAGAGTGATTCGCTTACTTACTTTTGGTAAATACTATTGTTATTAAAATTTTTTGTAACGTTTAAAAACAAAATTATTTAGAAGAGAGGATTTTGAATGTTGCAAACACTAAGATAGCATAAAGGTTTGTGATAACAGATATGCTAATTACCCTGATGTGATCTTTGTACATGGTATACATGTATTGAAATCTCACATTGTACCCCGTAAAAAAATGGTTTTTATATGTCAATTAAAATAGTAATAATAGATTTAAAATTAAAAAGCACTAATGAAATTTACTCCACAGCTTTTTGTATTGCTTACCTTTATCATGCTTTGTGTAAAGCTGCTTTTATTGACTTTTAATCCTTACTCTCAATTGCAACTATGGCGTCGGGAGAGAACAAGTAAGTCCCCAGCACAGTCACATTGAAAAATCTCCCAGTCTCCCACTGTTGAGAATTTCAGACCATCGTGCATACAGTGCCTTTATAATAGTGCCTTTATAATAGCATTAAGCATTCTGTTTCAGTACAGCAGTCCAGGTTTTAATGAATGAATGAATGACACAACTAATTTATTGCATTCATAGTTTATTTTATACCTTAGTGTATGTGTGTGTGCGTATATGTATGACTATATGTGTATGTATGTGTGTGTGTATGTATATACATATATATATATATTTTTTTTTTTCCTTGCCCAAGGACTCAAAACAGTTTTACATTTCTAGTTCAGACTACAGAGGGAGCCAAAAGATAGTCACTGAGCTCCTAGTCCAGAATGTTCCTTATGTCACTCTTGTGTGCCCCAGAAAATTACTGACAAAATAGATTTGCTTTGTCAAATAAGTCATGGTGCTTCTGCTTTCAAGTTCAGGAAACTACTCTTCAGCAGGCTTGTTATAAAAGCCAGAATTACAAGTAAGTCTTCAGATGTAATGAGTGGATTCTTCAAAGTCACTATTGCTCCTCTTCACATTTATTTGAACTGTCTTATGTCTTATGTTTGCTTATTGATTCATGCAACAGATTTTATTAAGTGACTATTTTTTACCAGAGTGCAGGATACGTATTGGTATATAGTAGCATCTAGAATAAACTTGATAACTAGCATAACTAAATTTACATATGTTAATAGCATAAGTCATTTCAAAGAGGCTTTGTGGCATGTGCATTTGATTTAATAGCTGTGAAATTTTTAGAGCTTTAGCATTCTATTAATTCTTCATGGGGTCTTAATAGAAACTCTAAAATATTCACCTATTTTTATTTGCACAAATGTGATTAATGAAGCATAAAAAGATTTCATCTTGAGACATACCAATATATTCAAGTAGATTTCCTCCTGATCGATCAGCCCTTTAGTTTATCACTTCCAATCATCCTGACACCACCCCAATTTCTCCAACAAAATATCATCCACATATTCTCAACATACTGAATGACTTAAGTTTGCAAACCTCAATTCTTTAAAAATACAAAAATCTGTGAATGGATTTCACACAGGAAAGGAAGGTTCCATAAAGGAGATATTCAAAGCACCCAGGCTAGTCACTAGAAGGGACTATACAACTGCACTCAAGGATTTGCATGGGGTAATCTATTTTCTTGTTCCTTCTGTATTTGAATGATGACCTTCATAAGCAGTTACTCAGGCCAGGAAATTTAGGAAATGTTTGCAATGTTTTGTCTTTTAAAAAACTAGGCACGGACACTCATGCCTGTAATTCCAGCACTTTGGGAGGCAGTGGTGAGAGGGTGGGCTACTTGGTGAGACCTCATCTCTACAATGAACCAAAAAATTAGCTGGACATGGTGGTGCTGTAGTTTTGGTTACTTGGAAAGCTAAGGTGTAAGAATTACAGTTGATTGGACATGAGAAGATCCTGTTTCTCGTCCAAATTAAATCACTTGTTATTCTTTCGTTTGCTGTTTTTGTAACTGGTGTATTTCATAAACTGTCAGTTACCATCTCTTTGGCTATGTGGTTTGCACAAACACATAAAATACGTGAAGAATGGAAGAAGAATGAAACAGACGTAGAAAGAAAAGCAGGAGACAGAAAACAAGTTCTTATCAGACTTGGAGTTATATTTTATGCTCAACTATCTGCATTCCTGCCCTTAATTTCTGTGGGACATTTTAATATTCTTGTAAAAAATTTCTGAGTTTTCTTATTCTATGTTAAGAGTGTCATAAGATTTTTTATTTTAGTTTAAGATTTTAAACTTTTCATTTACATTATGAAACGACTGCTTTCAAAGTAGATTTATATCATTTTTAAACATCCTTTAATGCCCTTCTTACATCTGTTCAGCCAATCAGAAAATTTTCATGTGATAGTACTTGTAGACCCTAATTTAATCTAAATTTAATGTGAATTTTATGGTCCATCTGAAAATAGCTTCTTTTTTGAACTTTGGCATGATTCCTGATATATAAAATATCTCCATGTTGCATACTTTAAAATGTAAAACCTCTGAAATTTTAAATAAATGAATAACAAATGAAATGTGAAAATTTTATTGACAGTGGCCCTTAGAAAATATAAGAAAAATAGTCTTGATTTAAGCATACTTATATGCTTTTTGTTTAATCATTCAGTTACTCTGTTAACCAAGTCCCATAGTAAACATTTCTTGAATGATTTAATCCTTCAATAATTTCAGAATAACACACAGGCAATTCCCAAGCGTAAGGTCTGTGGCAAAAACAATTCTCACAAAGCTCACTGTTCAGTCTCATAGGGGTTCTAAAACATTTGGACAAAAGGTAATGGATGTTTTATTTCTAATAGGTCAGGTTTGGAGGTCAACACTATAAAAAACTGTAGGAGGCACATTCAGCAATATTTTTTTCTTTTCTTTTTTTTAATGTTCAAAAGCAAACATAGAAGCCACCTACACAACAGACTTTATTCATAGTTATTTGATTTGGAATCCTGCTGTGAAGCAACATGTTGACTAAATACGTGCTAGGCAAGACAAATTGAGCATGAGGTTGCAGTGAGCTGTGGTCAGGTCTGCCCACAGAAAATCTGTAAGTGGACATAAAGGAGAAACTTCTAGTCTCTGAAGCATAAATGTGGATAAAGAGAGAGTTATTCTGAGTAAGCAAAGAGAGCTTCAAGGCTTCCAACCTTATTAAATCAGATTTTTAAAATGTGGTAGACTGTTTATTTTCAGTTATTTTAGTATAAATAGTTTTTATGTCCAGATGTGAGTCCACAGATTTTCAGACTTAGTGGAGTGAGACCACTACAACTGAGTTGTAGGACCATCATACATTGGGCACAGCTTAACAAGACATAAGGGAGAATGCTAGCCTTTTCCAACTACCTGCATGCTATCCTATCTGTTTGAAACTTTGCCCTGCTTATTAGTTGCTTTAAGAGTAAACCAGCATTTGAGTCGAATCCAAATTCTCATTCTTTCCTATCCTTTAATGCATGACTGCAGTCTGCCCAAACATTCCCCAGCAAAAAAAAAAAACAAAAACAAAAACAAAAAAAACAGGTGTTATCACATTACCAGACTTCAAACTTTACTATAACGAACAATCATCAGCAAAAAAAGCAGGTGTTATCACAATATCAGACTTCAAACTTAACTATAAAGCTACAATTATCAAAACAGCTTGGTATTGGTACAGGAACAGGCACATAGACCAATGGAATAGAATTGAGATTCCAGAAGCAAAACTTCAATTTCTCAACCAACTAATCTTCGACAAAACCTCCACCACCTACCACTAGGGAGAGGAGAACCTATTCAATAAACGGTGCTGGGAAAACTGGCTGACCACATGCAGAAGACTGAAACAGGACCCCTATCTATCCCCACACACAAAAATCCACTCTAAATGGATCAGAGACCTAAATGTAAAACCTCAAACCATAAGATCCTTAGAAAATGAAGGACATGCCCTCATGGAAATTGGAACTGGCATCCAATTCCTGAACAAAACCCAAAAG
>NW_007247829.1:608110-646535 GCF_000164805.1 Carlito syrichta
TGACAAAGGCTTAACATCTTGGATCTACAAGGAACTCAAACATGCTGAAAAGAAAAAAAACAACCCCATTATAAAGTGGGCAAAAGATAAGAACAGACACTTCTCAAAGGAAGACATTTGAGCAGCCAACAGACACAAGAAGAAATGTTCAACCTCACTAATCATCAAGGAGATGCAAATCAAAACCACACTGAGATACTACCTAACTCCAATCAGAATGGCAATTATCAACAACCCAAAAAAATAACAGTTCCTGGAGAGGGTGTGGCGAAAAGGGAACACTTCTACACTATTGGTGGGAGTGTAAACTAGTGGAACCTCTCTGGAAGCAGTGTGGCGATTCCTAAAAGCTCTAAATATCAACCTCCCATATGACCCCGCAATCCCACTACTGGGAATATACCCCGAAGATCTCAAATCACTCTATAAAAAAGATACCTGCACATGTATGTTTATCGCAGCATTGTTCACAATAGCAAGAACCTGGAAGCAACCGTGCTGTCTATCAAAAGAGGACTGGATTAAAAAAATGTGGTACATATACACGATGGAATACTACACAGCCATAAAAAAGAACAAAATCATGAATTTCGCAGCAACCCGGATGAAACTAGAGTCTATAATACTGAGTGACCTCTCACAGAAACAAAGATCTGAGTATCACATGTTCTTACTCATATAGTGAACCTTGATAACCCTAACGTAATACCATAAGAAAATGACTGACAGTGATGGGAAACTATGGGGCGGGGAGGGGAAGGGAGATGGGATTAATGATAGTAAATGTCTGTCTGCGGATGGGGAAACACCGCTTATCAACAAGCGTGCCTGAACGAAGCATATTTGTATGCCTAACCCTTAACTTACCCCACAATATCATAATAAAAAATATTGATTATGAAAAATAAATAAATAAATAAAAATGTACCGTTAAGAAAAAAAAAGAGTAAACCAGCATAAAAACAATTTGAGTCAAATCCAAATTCTCACTCTTTCCTATCCTTTAATGCATGACTGCAGTCTGCCCAAATTCAAAAGGTTGATACAATTTTTTTCTGTTACATATACACCCCCATATACACACACACACACACACACACACACACACACACACACACACACACGATCATCAAAATAACTTTAGGAAAACGTGGAAGAAACTACTATGTGTGCTATGCTCATTTTCATCTCTCTATAGGGTTGAAGTACCTAGATACATAACTAGGATAATTTTGTTCACATGGTGTTTCCTTGACCTAGATGGTCAAAGAGTCTTCAGATGCAGATCACAGATGTGTCTTCTTTTCAAGTCTTGGGATCAGGAATAGTTTTCACAGTGGATTCAGAAGTAATGACCACAAGAGGATAAAGTCCTTTAAATGATCTCTCTCTCTCTATCTCTCTCTCTCTCTCTGAATGACCTATATAATTTTTTTGGTAATAATAGAGTTAACATTTATGGACTACTTAGCATCAGACATTTTTTAGTTATTAATTTATTTTGTTGCTCTTATTTTCCCCATTTTACAAATGAGGAAGTTAAGGTACTAGAAAATACATTCCTTACCATGATCAATGATTTATATACGTCATTAGAGTCAAGATTTTGACCACCTGACTAATACAAACTCAAAGAAGTAAAGTCTTGAACCAGATTTTGAACCAAAATATCTGTTTTTAAGATAAAATCTCCTATCCAGTAGTGGACACTGTTTTCAAATACATATCCTGTTGAATTCCTATATTTTCAAGGCAAGATAATTTTTCACATTTTGCAGAAAAGGAAATCTGAACCCTAAGAGATAATGTCATTTCCCTTTTGTTATTAAGTCATTGAATTGTACAATGGGAATTTAAACCTAGGTATGACTTACCCCAAAGAGAACAGTAGAACATTATCTAAATATTAGTGTGGCTTACTAATATGACATATTTATATTTGTTCAATTATTAAGATGATGCCGAATTTCCCTCAGCTTTTTGACCCTCCTTCTGGGACATGCATGTAATAATGCACTACTGCAAAAGAGACGGAAAAGTATAGAGAAAAATCGTTGTTCATAAAAATTTCAGATACCTGGAGTTTAAAAATAATTATTTTAATCACAATATTAACGGTTTTCTGAAAGACTTACTGGTAATGACAAAGAAAAAAGTTAAATTAAATTTACCTCACTTGACAGAAAACATAAATTAAAGCTGTGTGGAACTGAAAGAAAAGATAGGTGTATAGATCAATGTGAAAAGAAAAAAGAAAAATGGAAAACTACAAGAAAGAAATTGCTTTAAACATGGTTCTTTAGTATCTAACAAGGTCAGTATTGAAATTAATGGAAGTCATACAACATAATAAGTGAAATAAATAGACACTTCCTAAGAATAAATATGGCTAAAAATATTAAAGGCTCATAACTTCACCATAATTAAGTAAATACACAACAAATTGGAAACTATTTTCAACTCTCACATGGGCATATATTCAAGTTTCTTAGTGACAGTGAAATATTGAGGAAACAGGCAGGTATTCTCATATACTATTGCTTGGTGTAGATACATGACTGTAGGTTCAATCATTTTTAAAGGGCAATTAGATATAAATCTCCTAAATTTAGAAATTCCACTTATTTTTTGGCTAACAATTTTACTTCTAGAAATGTTAAATGTTTGCATACATTTGCAGTGCATATAAAGAAATATGAATAGAGTTGTTGACTGCAGCACTATTGATAGATTTTACTGGGGAAAAAAACCAAAAACCCATCTATAGATAAAAAAAATATACAGTGAAATAAGATATATTCACAACCTAATGTTATTTATTCTTTATAAAGAAAAATGTCAACTTTAGTGTGCTTACATATAGCACAAGATTCCCAATGATGAGAAGCAACCAATTTAATTATATGGAAAAAAAAAAAACCCAGCAAAATGTACTAGGAAAAAACCTAGTATTTTTTTATATTTGTACACACACACACACACACACACACACACACACACACACACACACACAGACTCACACACACACACCTTGTCCAGAATCAAGAAAGTAAAGGTAGAACCTAAGGCAAATCTAATTTCAGAAATCTAGGTAACAGATGAAGTTACAGGGATCCGGTTTCAACAGGACAGTTGTGCCAATATCTAAGATAAAGTATTTTATTTAGGTTACAGTGAAGAAAGAATTTCTCACCTGCCTATTTAGGGTGGTTTTTTTTCTTTTTTCTTTTCTTTTTTTGGTGTGTGATTTTCTTTTTTAAAATTTATTTTATTTTGAATTGTAGGGTACAATTCAGGATTAGGGGTACAAGTGGTCATCGTACAGGTAGTTTGGGCCTCCCTTTGGTCCCCACTTTGCCTGGGTTGATATCAGGTAACCTTACTGATATTAATCCCCTCCCCCCAGCAGTTTCTGGTTACTGTCAATTCATTTCTTATAGTATTATGGTAAATGTTCTTGGTCTGCTTATGAATGAAAACATTTGACACTCAATTATTTGATTCTGTGATAAATCACTGAGTAGTACAGACTTTAAAACCATCAAAGTTATAGGGATCCTGAGGAGTCCTTCTTTATGACTGCATAATAGCCCATCATGTATATGTACCACATACCTGCACATGCATGTTTATTGCAGCATTATTTACAGTAGCAAAAACATGGAACCAACCATGCAGACTGTCAAAGCAGGACTGGACAGGGTAACTTTTTAGTTATCAAAAAAATAAAAATAAAAAATAAAAATACTGCTATTGTCGCAAGCTTAAATTAAATTCAGCAAACTCCAAACTGTTCAGTCTGCTCTGCTGCCCAGAGACAACTCTGACTATACTTTTAGTAATTCTCCTTAGTAATTCTCTCTATACTGCAATATACAGCTACCCATTTTAGACATTTTATTGTAATTTATTTTAGCAGACAAAATTGTAACTTCCTTAAACTGGTTGCTCTTGCATTTCCTTTCTCTATTCCTCCTCAAATTAATCAGATAGAGACATGAATGACCTTATTTTTACACTCCCTGGTCAAAATCGCAGTGCGAAACAGAAGTGGGGATTGTGGTAACTTGAGAAAAGAAGGGCTAATTCTTTGTTTCCCTTTGACAGTTCTTAAAGGATCAGGGTAGCCTCTCATCATAACTTGGTGAATTTATCACAGTAAAATTATTAATGTAGAATGAATAGGCAGAATTGGAACTAAATCTCAGAGTCTCCTTCAGCACTCTGAGGCATGTGAGGTATCAAACACATCACATTTGCTGCACGTAGGGACTCGGACGTTTTCAAATGTGAGTTTATGAATGGCCTTGCTGAAGCAGGAGCAAAGATACCCTGATTTGATCAAGGGTTATAAAAAAGAATCCTCAAACAGAGGATAGAATGGAATTCTTAGAAATGGAATTCAGAGAAATGTGCAGCTCAGGAGAGAACTGAGGTAAGATCAATAGGGAAGCCAACTGAGTATAAACATCTTTTTGTCCTGAGAGAGCTCAGAAAGAATAGAACATGAGGTGACCAAGTTAGCCTTAACTTTCCCCTCAGCTTGACTAAACTTTGAACAGTTTGCCGTCTGACTATAGGCTCCAGGTCTACCTTTTCTTAGAGCATTTTCTTCAGAAAATTTACAATTGTGTTTTCTCTTATGCCCCTTTGAGATGTAAGTGTTCTCTCAGTCACTGGCCAGTTTTATGACCCAGGAATGTTTTTTCTCAGTGATCTGGAAGTCACAACTTGAAATGTAATCCTCAGGAAAGATAGTACCCCTAACTCCCAGGTTGTGTAAAGGTGAGATCCTTACTTTGATAAGGGCCAATCAGCAAACAAAAATGGCCTAATCACATTGACCCATATGCTCCTCTGTTCCAAATGTCCTCCAGTACTTCCACTAGTTCACCCAGCTCTTAAAAACTATCCTGTCTCTTATATCAATAGAGTGAGTTCAATGTTGCTCCCATATTGCAATGCTTTCGACCTTAATGGCAAACTCTCTTGAATAAGCCTTTTTGTTTTTCCTGTTTAACTCCTATCAGTGAGATTTCTCTTTGACAGAGGTCCCACTACAAATGTTAGCATGGAATTCAATGGTGAGCAGCAGCCTGTCATAAAATGCAGGCATAGATACAAGAGGAACTGAACAGTGTACACAGACCTGTACACATGAAAGTGAGACTTCATCTTCCTGGCCACCGTTGTGTCACTTAACCTCTCTATTTCTCATACACAGGATTTCTAACTTAAAGAAAACACCCAACAGAGAAAAGAAAATATGAACAGATATGTATCCCATTCCCTCAAGGAATTTGAGTTAAGGATAATTTTATTCTATTGAAGTGAATTATTGAATTGGCCTTAACTCAGTTCTCCCTTCATATTTAATATACCTTCATTCCCATAACTATGCAGTGGGGTGAAGTTTTCTAATATGGATACTATAAGACAAACTATATAAAATAATGTATCTATGTGTGTGTAAGTTTACAAATCTATGATTAAGTAATTGACATTACAATTTTAGCATTTAAAGTAAAATGCAGCATAGAGACTAAATAATGAAAATGTTTAAGTATTTAAAACAAACTTTATGATTTCATTTCATGGTTCATCCTCTATGAATAAATTGTTTCAACTATTTAAAATGATGGAAATGTTTATTGATTAAATAAAAAGGGGTATTGCCTTTATACCCCTCACAGAACACTTATAATAATGGATTCCCCATAGTTGTCCTGAAAAGTGTAATGGATGCAGTAAAGTTAATAGATCATGCTATTGCCATTCTTTTTATTATTGACAATTTTATTAGCTCTTTTATAATTTTATTGTCAAATAATTCCTCAAAAGTCCAACTTAATGGCTGAAGTTCAGATTAGAAAATGTTATGGTACTTCCTTTCCTTTTGCCATTTACTTATTTTCTTTGAATCATTGAATTGTAGTTATTTTTGGTATAAGAAGTTATATTAAATAAAACAATGACCAATATATGCTTTTTTCTTGAGAGGCACAGGGAATTATGTGACTTTTTTAGACTTGCTTTCTAGGAAGGGGAAAAAAAGAAACAGACAAAAAGGCAGATGCTTGATACCCAAAAGATGTTTGTGCTCATTATTGGTATGTTTATATTAAGTAAATTTAGCATATCAATAGGGATAATAAACTAATTTGTAAATAACCTAGGGCATGTTCACAATCACACAAAATTATCTTTCAGATTAAGTTAGCTAACTCTATGTTCATATCATGGAATATAAGTAATTCTCTTAGGAACTGAATTCAAGTAAGAGTATAAAGTTTGTTTCCCATTTGAAACTGCAAATTACTTTCCTCCTTTCATATTGAAATGTGACTTCTCATTACTTGTTATCCAACTATGATGTAAAATAATTGATTCAATCAGTCTCTTACTCATTCACCAAATATTAGAGTGGTAGCTATTATGTGCCAGGAATCTGTGCAGAGGCTGTGAATGTAATAAAAAAATTGCAAGTTTCAGTGTTCAAGACAGAGTAATAATCAATGAGATTATGTATTTTTCCATGTAATACATACAGTGGAAAAAAAACTATATATGGCATCACAGGTGCTCTACAACAAGCACATGCCATCAGTAGGGTTATCAAGAAAACCAACTTCTAGAGGTTATGCCTGTGTTGACTCCTAAAGGATGGCTAAGAATTTTATGGTAGGAAGGTCAACCTACTGAACATTATGTAACCTATTTAGGGTTGATTTTTGTATGTGAGGTGAGATAAGGCTAAAGTATCATTCTTCATATGGATATCCAGTTTTTAACAACACTGTCTACTGGAGAGACTGTTCTTTCCCAATTGTATATTGTTGATTTAAATGCATAAATTTATTTCTGGACTCTTTTTAATGTTTCATTGGGCTATATTTGTTTTTATTACAGTACCATTATTGTTTTGATTTTTATAGCTTTGTGGTATATTTGAAATTGGAATGTGTAAAGCTTCTACCTTTGTTCTTCTTGCTCAAGACTACTTTGGCTATTTGGAGTATTTTCTAATTTGACATGAATTCTAGGATTTTTGCTTCTATTTCTGTAAAAAATGCTCTAGAAA
This sequence comes from Carlito syrichta, assembly GCF_000164805.1. Lineage (NCBI taxonomy): Eukaryota > Metazoa > Chordata > Mammalia > Primates > Tarsiidae > Carlito > Carlito syrichta. The sequence goes on from NW_007247829.1 coordinate 615,192, forward strand.
TTTTGATAGGGATTGCATTGAATATATAGATTACTTTGAAGCATGGACATTTTAACAGTATTGATACTTACCATAAGAAGATGAAGGTTTAGTGGTATCTAAAAGCATAGCTTTTGCACAATAGAGATTATTTTAAGTCTATTATTATTGTAACAGAAAGTACAAGGCACCAAGGAGGAAATAGTGAGTTAGAAAATGAATGGAGACTGATTTGTTCCAAGTCTTATATACCTTGATCAGGAAGCTTCATTTTATTCTACAAAAACTGGTCATCCTCTGATATATATTGTGCATGTATGTGTGTGATTGTGTGTGTGAATGTGTGTGTGTGCATATGCACATATATGGTGCATACAAATCACATATATGTTGCGTATATATGAGGGGGACTCACCCCAAATTGAATTTATTTATTTAAAAAAGTATATTTATTCTTATACTTTTAAATTTCAGTTATCTTCAAAGTATTCTCTGTTTGATGCAATACGCCTATCAAGACGCTTTCTCCACTGCTCAAAACAGCTTTTTAACTTATCAAATTAGATGAGTTTCTTCCACTTTTTGTTTCATCTGTTCCACTTTTTGTTTCATCTGTTCCACATCAGCAAAACGTTGAGGACATTTTTTCATCTGGGGAAACAGAAAATAGTCACTGAGCGTGACTAGGGAGGTTGGAACACAGGGGTTATGCCATTTCTGGTCAAAAACTGCTGAACACTCAGCACAGTGTGGGCAAGTACAGCCCGTAAATTGTCCGTCATGAAATGGGCAATCACACTGAAAGAATGTCCAAAAATTTCACGGAAGCCAAACACAACCTTTTTCAACAATGCTAGCTGGTATACTGATGCTGATGGGTTCCTAGAACACTTACCTACCAGGGGAAGCCTGTACTTCAAGGGACCCTTACTCCAAAAATTAATTCCGTTTTGGGCAGGGTCCCCCCCCCTGCATATATCTTTTATATATATCACATATATATTGTAATATACATATATTGTACATGTACATATCATACATATACATATGCATTTTGTGTATATATATAGCATACCGTAATCTTGCACACAAGCCTAATATATGGAAAGTAAGTCCTCAATGCTGTAGTTCATGGAAACTGTGACTTCAAGCAATTTTACTATGGACCAATTGATACAAAAAACAGTTAAGTTTTTATAGCATATTTCTGGTCACAAAACATCACCAAAATTCTTTAATAAATGCCAAACTCTTCTAATATTATGCATTGAAACAAATGTAAACTATGCATTACATTTAAGAGAGATTTGTGAAAATAAGTAAGACAATTATTAATTCAATTATTCCAGTCTAGGGTCTTGGGTGGCCAGAACCTATCCAAGAAGTTGAATGCACAAGGGAAGCCAACCCTGGACAGGGTACTATTCCCTTTCAGGATGCACCCACACTCATTCATACTGGAGCAATTTATACACTCCAATGAACTTAATCTGCATATCTTTGGGATGTATGAGCAAACCTGAGAACCTGAAGAAAACCCACTTAGACGTGGGAGAACACATGAACTCCATACAGTCAGTGTCCACAAGCAGGAGTTCATTTTATTTACCTCATCAATAATGTAATATAATGTCATCGAATGAAACTGCTATTCATTCTTTTAGAAATTGCCAAACTTCTCTCTATAGATGTTGCACTTGCTTGCACTTCCACCAACAGCATAGAAGCCTTCTGTTTTCACCATACCTGCACCAGCATCTGTTGTTTTTTGACTTATTAATGATAGTCATCCTTTCTGAAGTTAAGTGGTATCTCACATGATCCAGCAATTCCTCTTATGGGAATATTCCCGGAGGAACACACATCGTTCTTCCAAAAAGACACTTGCACACACATGTTTACTGCTGCACTATTCACAATAGAAAGAACATGGAAACAAGCCTATTGCCCACCGAAAGTGGACTGGGTAAAGAAATGTGGTACATATACGTGATAGAGAATTATACAGCCATAAAGAACAAAATCATGGATTTCACAGAAAATTGAATGGAGTTGGAGATCACCATACTAAGTAAACTATCACAGAAACAAAAAACTGAATGCCACCCATTCTCACTCATAAGTGGGCCCTGAACAATAATCACATGAACACAAGGGAGAAATCAGACTCTGGGCACTGCTAGAGGAGGGAAGTATGTGGGGGCTTTGACAAGACAAAAGGTACCAGGTTCACTACCAGGAAAAGGAGGTGCAGTTGTAAGCCCAAACTTCCTCTGCATACAGCTTACCTATGTAGTTAATCCTCACTTGTATCCCATATTTCTATAATACAATAAAAAAGATAAAAATAAACTTATTCAAAGGGACCTGCTGCATATAACACTTAGACACACATACACACTGAGGACCTCCTGCATATATTGCATACACACACACACACACACACACACACACACACACACACACACACACACACATACACATACATCCATATACTCATACATGTATGTGAATCTGTTTTCATATGTATCTATATATATTGTAAACCAAAATCAACATCTAAAAATTCAAAATCTTCTTCCAATCCATGCTATTGATCACAAGGACCTAAGCAGACAAGGGTTTGATAATTTTTATTCCCTTTGATTCTCTGTCATTCACTAAACTCGAACACACTTGACATACACTAAGTCAGTCCCTTCTAAGGGTTTTTGCAGTCCCTTTTCTTCAGTTTCTATATCTCATCCCTTCAGTTTTTAAGGGTTACCCTCACCAACAGTGTAGAAGCAGCATGTTTTAGAACATGTCCCTCATTCCCAAAATGTTCCCTTGCACCTAACTTGCAAACAATATTTTTCTGTCCCTGGTCCCAGGAAAACACAAATCAGTTTTTTGTAGAATAGATTTGACATTACTGGGCATTTCATGCAAATTCAATGTACAATACTTCACTTGCATAATATTTTGGCATTCATTTATGAAATAAACACATATAATTTTTTGTTTATAGTGCCTAATAGCATTCCATTGTACAAATACATGAAACACTATTTTTTTTAACACTTCTCAAGTTATTGGATTGTTTTCAATTTGTGCCTATAATTTAAAAATGCTGCTAAGAAAATTACTTATACATTTTTGTTTGGGGGTAGATACACCCTTTTCCTTAGGTCAAAAATATAACTGAAATTCCTGCATCATAGGGTAAGTTTACATTTAGCTTTTTACAAAAAAGTTGTCAAAGTGATATCAAAAATGACTGTATCATTTATATTTTCCCATCAATGTGTGAGATTTTCTGTTTGTTTATATCTTAGCTAATACCTTGTACCGGATGGTATTTGACTATAGCCATTCGAGTGTTTGTGCAGTGATATTTTATTGTAGCTTTACTTGTAATTTTACTCATTATTGAAGATGTTGAGATTATTTTCACGTGCTTATAATCAATTAATATATCAGTGACATATCTATGCATATCTTTTATCTATTTAAAATTGAATTATTTGTTTACTTATAATTTAATTATAAATGTACTTTATATATTCTGTACATAGTCTTTTCTTCAGTTTATTACTTGACAATACTTCTGCCAGCATTTGACTTGTCTTGTCCTTTTCTTATGATATCATTTAAAGCTAATTTACAATTTTTTTTTTTTTTTTTTGAGTTGGAGTCTCACTCTGTCACGCAGAGTGGAGTGCAGTGGCCGCTCCCGGCCACCGCAGCCTCGACCTGCTGGACTCTGGCGACCCTTCCACCTCGGCCTTCTGAGTAGCCGGAATTACAGGCGTGCGCTATCATACCCAGCTAATTTTTTGATTTGTTGTAGAGATGAGGTCTTGCCAAGTTGCCCAGGTGGGTCTCGAACCCGCAGACTCAGGCAATCCACTCACCTCAGTCTTCCAAATGCGCGTAATTATTTTGTATGAAGTAAGCTATTTGGTGTTGTTCTTTCTTTGAATTATGTCAAAGACTTGGCCTAATCCAAAGATTGTTCTGTTATATTTTCATGTAGAAATGTTATTGTTTTAGCTCTGACAATTAGATCTGTGATCCAATTTCAGTTAATAATTTGTGTATATTCCCAGCTTACTTTTTTTTTTACATAAAATGTTTAATTTATCCAGTTTCATTTGTTTAAAAAACTATTTTTAATTGATTTGCATTGGCAAATTTATTAAAAATTAATTGACAAAATATAGGAATTTATTTATGATCTCTCTACTTTGCCTTATGACTCTCTATGCCTACCTTTATGCCAGTGAGTTTGGAAATTAGTTAACTTTTTTATTTTGAAATTAATTTGGCTGTTCTGGGCCTTTTGCCTTTATATAAGTATATTTTTAAATTAGGTTTTATTTTTAGAGAAATTTCAGGTTCACCTTAGATTTAGCAGAGGGAAAGATATTTGTTACAGCAGATTAATCTACACTGATACATCATTAGCACCTAATATCTATAGTTTACCTTAGGGTTCACACTTGGTGTTGTATATTCTATAGGCTTGGACAAATTTATAAGTATCCACCATTATAATGTCATACAAAATATTTTCACTACCCTAAAAATTATATGTGCTCTGACTATTCAGCTCTCCCTGTGCTCAGTTCCTAGCAACCACTGATCTTTTTGCTGTCTTCATAGTTTTCCCTTTTCCAGAGTGTCACATAGTTGGAATCATACCATATGCAGACTGACTTCTTTCACATAGAAATATGCATTTATGAAGACATATCTGTTCATGGCTAGATAGCTCATTTCATTTTAGCACTGAATAACATTCTATTGTCTAAAGATACTAGTTTATCTATTCTTTCATTTGTGAATGGATGTCTTGGTTGTTTCCCAGTTTTAGAAATTATGAATAAATCTACTAAAAGCAACTATGTGCAAGTTTTTTGTGGCCATAGGTATTTAACTTCCTTGAGTAAGTCACAAGGAGTGAGATTGCTGGATTGTAGGCTAAGAACATGCTTTGTTTTGTAAGAAACTGCCAAACTGTCTTCTAAAGTGGTTGTACCATTTTATTCCCTCCAACAATTAAGGGAAGTTTCTACTGCTCAAAATCCTTATTGGTATTTAATGTAGTGTTCTGGATTTGACCACTATAATAGGTATCATTGGAAACTAATTGTGGTTTTAATTAATCTGTATAAGATGTTAATTCAATTTGTCAAAACGACAGCCAAGCAACAAAAAGTGTGATTTGATCTTGATAAATAATGTGGCAAATGTAATGATCAATGTGGGGGGTGGGGGGAATCATTAACACAACAAGACTGAGTTTTCTCAACTAGGAAAATAGAATGACCATTTCCTAATCTAAATAATTTTCAATTTCTCTCAGGTATATTTTGTAGTTTTCAGTGTAAAATTGTCACATCCTTTGTTAAATTTGCTCCTAAATATTTCATTATTTTTTATGTAATTTTGATTTTTTCAAATTGCTCTTTGATAGTATTTAGGATGTCATTTTATTTTATGTTAATCTTGTGTTCTGAATTCTTGGTAACCTGCTTGTTTGTTTTTGTAGTTGTGTGTGTGTGTATGTGTATGTGTTTATGTGCATGTGTGTATGCACACATGTGAATTCTTTAGAGTTTCTATATACAAGAACATGCCTTATGTGAATAAGGACAGGCTTGTGTCTTCCCTTTCAAATGGTATGCCTTTATTAATTTTTTAATTTTATGTTTTTTTCCAATGAATAGAAACATCATCACAATGTTGAATAGAAATTTTAAACAACTCTATTATTAGAAGTGAGAATACAAAATATGGATCTATAACAACAAAAAGCACAGGCCTTTATATATGTAATCATATTTATTATCTGAGGTTTTAAAAACACAATACAGAGGATAAAGCATGCACTTTAGAAAAAAGAGTGGTTATTTGAAGTAGTGTCTGACAAAAAAATGTTAGAGATGAATTTAGAATGGATTTATCAGAATTGAATTAATATAGTATAAGTGATACCTTGAAGGACTGTGACCAAAAACAAAACAAACAAACAAACAAAAAACTGATGTTTTCATTTTGATCTGGGTTGGATTTAAAAGTAAAGTCTCATAAATGAGCTCTTTAATTAATAAAAGCTAATGAAGACATTTCAAATAAATATACACTCAATAAAATATTATCGGGTGTCATTACATTTCGAATTCTATCCCTAATCATATACAAGTAGGTGGATAATAATCAAACAAGAAGGGACAAAAAGGGCATGTGTGCTCTGTGAAGGGATTCCGACCCTATACAGGTCTCTGTGGAGATTGAGGATAGAGATGGGTATTCTCAACTCCACCGCTTGCCCAGCCTGCTGCTGGCACAGTCAGTAAAAAAATGACATAATGATGGCACTTGGATAGACTGGTAATGATGCTCAGACCAACACACAGAGCAATATCCAGGACATAACAGTAGAAATTGCTTGTCCTGTCTGATTACCACCTGTCTACTCATAAACTCTGAGGTCAATTTTGGAAATTGTTCACATGCACCAAAAAAAAAAAAAAAAAATGCATGAAGAAAAAGCTTTATCCAGAAATTTTCAAGAAGAACTAATCAAATGACATTTTTGTTCATTATGAACCCTATTCCAACACATATTTTATCTTTATGATGATTTCCCCTGTAAAATCTATAGCATGAAAATATTAGTTAATGCAAACCAAGACAAGCTGAAATATGCAATAATTTAGAGAATGATATCAAGCAACTGCTTTAAAATCATGGAATTAGATGACTAATGAGAAACAGATGTCTAGCTGGGCATGAAGTACAAATTTCTATTCCAGATTTTATTTTAGCCTAATCTTTTTCAAAGGTAAGTATTTTGCAACTGAATTGGAAAGAACTGAGCAAATAAGCTAGTATAAGGGGAAAGGACTTGTTCAATAAACCCCCTGTGAAAACTACAAAGGACACTGTAATCTCATTCACAGCACCCAACTCTGCCAGCATTGACACTTGTACTTAACTAGTACAATATTCACAGCATTTTTTTTAAAAGATGGATGTTAGTATTTTGATTTTAGTGGATTAAGAAAACGAGAGTAAGGAGAATAAAATAGTGCAACATTATATAACTAGAGAGAGGGGAAAATGAATGAGGGAAAGTAAGAGGAACGGGGGGAAAAAGGAAAAGAGAAAAAGAGAGTGAGGCTTTTTTTTGCACAAATAATGAAAATATTTGATTCACAAATGATTCAATTTTTCAATTCCAGTACACCAATAAAAGAAAGAGGGTGAGAGAAAGTAAAAGAGGGAGGAAGAAAGGGAAGGAGCAAAAGAGGAAGGAGGAACGATGAAAAAGAAGCCATAGTAAGTCATTTGTAATAGTTGCTCATCTTGTAAACAAGGCTAAACTGAGATTTTTCACCTCAAATATTCTAACTCCAAAGTAAAGATTCAATAAAAAACATCACTAACTAGGCTCAATGAAGTCCTTCCAGAAGTACATGTTTTTACATATAGTTCAAAGTCTGATTTTTACCAATGTCTCAGAACCTAATTTGTCTTTTTAAACAACTTATATACTTATTTTGCATCCACTTCTACATTAATCATATTTAGTGATAACTATGTACACATTGAATTTAACTTTAAAATAATTCTCACCAAACTATTTTCTGCACTTACTGAGAAACTGAGATTTTCTACAATGCAAGTGACCTGTGCAAACCTTTCAAGAACGTCAAGTGCATTGTTTTCATGAGAAGCAACAACTTATACAAAATGACATTTATGCTGTGGAAAATAAAAATATAGGAAATTTTGTTGTTTCTATTTTACAACTGCCTTACTTTTGCATAAGAATACCCCCCCTCCAAGAGTCATATATTTTCTTTGTGAATAGTCTCTTTTTTATATATCCAGTTGATTTTCTGTTTGCAAGATACTATTTCTAGCTTAGCAATGTCACATAAAAGGCTGGCACATTATTCTGGCGAGTTTCTCTAAGTCCAGAAATTGAGCTGAAGGATGAGATTATCAGGAAATATCAGACTAACATATTAAAAAGGGGTTGATATATTGACTACAATGTCCAGGTGCTGACAACGAAGGTAAGTGAAATTTGCCCATATTGAGTTTTAAGTAGTAGTCCTGCTAGGCTTCAAATAAACCTGACTTGAGGAGAAGTATCAGTTACCTGAATGATGAGTATCCTTCTAAAAGATCATGTTTAGAGCATAAGCACAGTATTTGGCACAAATTAGAACAGATTTTCCTATGGGTAACAGTGTACTTATAGATTTAAGAAATCCAGGGCTATTTATTTCTTAGCAAAATAGTCAGTATATTTCCTTTATTTTCTCATTTAGATGATACTGAAGGGCATTTATTAATTCCAGCTCTTCTTTAACATTAGTTTTCCTAGGAAGTTTCTTTGATTACATAATGAGCCAAAGTTTGCATGCCACTGTTTCTTTATTAAACTACAATGTATACTCCCTTATTAACCCACAATAATTTGCTGGGGTAAAGAACTCAACTAGAATTAGTATTCTAATTGGGTTATACTGTCAACCTGAACACTAATCAGTTTTGAGAACTTCAAATCTCTGTCTCTCTTATTTTAGTTTTAAGGAATAAATTTTACTTATTAGAAGTATGTATTAGTTAGGGATGCAATTTAAATTGTGAACAAGAGAAATGATGCTCAAATTTTGTTCTGAAAGCACGTGGACAATCTTAAAAATTGTTGACAGTCCAAATACTTTGGCTTGTATGTGTTTTATTTATTCTTATTTCTTGTAGTCAATGTTAAAACTGAAAAAAATGTATAGTTTATTTTATATGACAATTATAAACTGATTACATTTTAACACAAATAAAACTTTTATAAAATATATTTAAAAGACAAAAATAGTAAACAGTGGCTTTTTAAAATATGTTTTTATTATTATTTCCTTGTTTGTATTCAGTCTATTGCAATAATCTATAATGCAGGCCTCTTCAGAATTCTACTGAATAGTTGTGAGATAATTAGAATAAAAGTAGAAAATGACATCTTAGTTTTATTATGAAAATAATGTTTGCCTCACCTCTTGAAAGTGTTCCAAGCCACACTTTGAGGATCACTGGGCTGTAGTATCATCAAATAGAACCTATAAACTACTAATACAAAAAATATGCCCCAAGTTTTATTTATAATGTTGAAAAGCCAGTACTAAAATAAAATAACAAAAAGTTAAATAATAGTTTTCATCATTAGCATTATTTTAGCCTAAAGAAAAGCCATATGGAATAAAGTCCCAACTAAATTTCTAGACAAACACAGACCTAAAAGTCTCTTTGTTGAGCAAAGATTTAAGAAGATAATCTTAGACAGGATAGTTTTGTGACACTGGAAAAAGAATAAAATACTAAAATAAATGCAATCATGCATGACTTAACAGCAGAAGTACATTCTGAGAAATATATCACTAGGCCATTTCATTATTGTGCAACATCATACAGTGAATTTACACAAACTGAGATGGAACAGCCTATTGTATACCTAAGCTATAAGATACAGCCTATTGCTCCTAGACTACAAACCTGTATAGCATATTACTGTTCAAAATACTGTAGGCATTTGTAAAACAATGGTATTTATATATCTAAACATACCTAAACACATAAAATATATGGTAAACATATGGAATAAAGGGTAAAAATGGTACACCTTTATGGAACATTTACTATGAATGAAGCTTGCAGAACTAGAAGTTGCTTGTGTGAGTCAAGGAGTAATTGGTGAGTGAATGTGAAAGCCTAGAACATTACAGTATATGACTATAGACTTTATAAAACATTGCACACTTAGGATACACTAAACACAAAAATAAAGTAATTGTGCTATGATGTTAAGATGACTGCAATGTCACAAGGCAATGGAAATCTTTCACCTCCATTATAAGGTACAAGGTTTTTCATTCAACAAGACATCATTATGTGGTGCAAGATAGTAAATAATTTTTTTTACAAGAAAAAAATTAAATACAGTTTTCAGTGACAAGACAAAAGGTGATATTCTGACTGGAAGCCAATAATAATTCCAATCAAAGAGGACAAACAAAGTATGAATCAAGCCATGGGATATCACAGAGACTCCTGGGCACTACTTATTTTGAACCACTGTACATAAGAACATTGCTAGGAAGTTAAGACCTTGGAAAATTTTCTAAAAGTGTGTTAGAACACAGGCATGGTCCCTTCTGTGTTGACATTTAAATAAGATTAGTGAAATGAGCAAAAAAAAATTTAACAGAATTATGAATACATTTCTCAATTTTTATTTCGTTTTTACATTTTTGAAAGCAGGAAGACCAATGATTACATTTGTCAATATCACTACTGCTTCAAAAATAAAAACTGGAGTTTCATGCCAACTGACATGATATTCAAAAGTAAAAGAAAATTCAGAGAAAAGAAAAAAAAATTACCTTCTTACATACAGTTACAAGCCAAAAGAATTTTCTTAGTTGTTTTTTAATCATCTATTCCAACCTCATGTAAAATTATTAGCTAAATTTCAGAACAGGAGTATTGTCTTGCAATACCAGATATATTTTGCTTTGCTATAGGTTGCTATTAGTATTCAAAACAAGATTTTAGTTAATGAAATATTTATCCAAAATGCTACCAAAAACAAGATTATTTCAGATAGCAAAATGTTTCCAGGAGTAATTCAGAAAGGATAGAATCCCTATAAAACATTAGAATGTTCCCAAGTAACATTTGGCTACATATAAATGATTGGATGGACAACCAATTGTTTTATTAGTTTATTTATTCTATGGCAAGAAATTTCACTGGCATTAAAATATTACTGAGAATGCCTATATTGCTTTGAGGTTGCTTGTTTAAGACCCTACTAATGTTGTTATCAAGTTAGAAACAAAGATATATCCTAGAAAGATTAATGATCATTAAGAATAAGTATTTATGAAGGACTAGTATATGTTCATTGATCTAGGAATTAATGATAACAGATAAACATCTGCCTTAACACAAATTCTATTTGCTGCTAATAGGTTAAACTGTGTTTTCTTAATACTGGGGAGGTCTTTTACTATTGTCAATTTTTCCACAAAAATAATCAAAGCTATGTATTTCCATGATTGGATTAATTCTTAAGATACCCTATATTATATTATTTCATTTTTTATCACTCTTTTATTATAAAGATGTGGGATACAATTCAGGGTTAGGTATACAAACATTGATTATGCAGGTACCCTTGTTGATGAGGTATGCCCCTCCTGCCCCTAGCAGTTTCCCTGTCAATCCCACCCCCATCCCCTGACATTTTCACACTACTGTCAGTCCCTTTCTTATAGTATTATACCTGCTCAAGTTCTGCTTATGTGTGAGAACATATGGTACTCTGTTCTTTGTTTCTGTGATAGATCGCTGAGTATGATTGACTCTAAACTAATCCAAGTTGCTGTGAAGTCCATATGTTTGTCCTTCTTTGTGGCTGCATAATATTCCATTGTGCATATATACCACATTTTTTTATCCAGTCCAGCTTTGATGAGCAACATGGTTGGTTCCATGCTTTTGCTATTGTGAATAGAACTGCAACGAATATACGTGTGCAAGTATCTTTTTTGTAGAATGATTTTAGTTCCTCCAGGTATATTCCCAATAGGGGAATTGCTAGGTCATATGGAAGGTTAACTTCTAGTTCTTTCAGAAATCACTACAATGTCTTCCAAAGAGGCTGCATCCCATTTTAAAAGCATGATTAAATTGTGTTAACATGCTTAAAAAATTTATCTGAGATATTGTTTCAGGCTTTGAGGATGGATAAAATTGGATCAGCAAAGGGAAACATGGTGTAAGATAAGGATAGGAATGATGTGAGTATTGTGATATTGGCAAGGTAAACAACATAAGTAAAAGCATAAAGGAGAAATTGAGCAAACCACATGATAAAGATAATAAGAAGTGTTAAGTAACAGAAAGATTATTATGTGTGTATTGGTGGGGAGTATGATGGAGGGTGTACTTTCAATTTGCAAAGAAGAACCTAGATATAGAAATGCTTAAATGGTCATACTGAATAATCTAAATTGAGTTTGACCATTATAAATTTCTGATCAAGAAGTAATGAAGAAGATTTTGAGTCCTGTATGAAGAGGAGACTGGGGGAAATAAAAAGTAAGAAATCAATCACTTAGATAAGTTATCTCAAAAACTATGTTATAGACCTGTAGGTGCATATTTAAATTCATCAGGATGACGAAATAAATTTATTTAAATTCATTTTATTCGCATACTTTTGATATTTATTTTAATTATGTGTTACATATTAGTTGATGAGCACATTTTATATTTTATAAATAAATATACATATGTAAAATGGAGGTTTAATGAATATGTAACAATTCTGACATATGACTTTTAAAAAATGTATAGATGACATTTAGATTAAGCCAGGTTAATGTGATAAAATCTTGTTTGAATTAGAAAACCCACAAATAAAATTAGGAGGGTAAAAAGGCCTAATTTGATAAATATCATGAAGAAAATCATAATAAAATTTAGTGACACGTGGAGAATGAATAAAGAACACAATATAGTGAAACTATTACTAAGTTTTTATGCCTGTGGAACTGAGATCATGATGCCATTTATCAAAATTGAAAGTTTTGAGAATAAATTCTGATTGAAAATTGTGGTCAGATTGATTTGGAATGTTTTTTGATTCTCACTGTATCTATCGTCAAATATGTACTAGACTCCCTATTTTTTATTTACTATAATGAGAAGGAATGCTATCTAATGTGTGCTGAAGAGTGGTGAAAGTGTAGAAGAGGACAAAAGGGTCTCTAAACCGTAAGAAACTCCCAGGACTAGGTGAATACACAAATAAATGTGTACACATGCCATACAACCTATTTAAAGTCACAAATTGTTGTCTGCATAAATTCTTATAGGAATGTGAAGCTTGAAGCTATTGAGTCTGTCTGAGGACATCACAGAAGAGGTTGGTATTTGTACACAGTAATTCAAATCATTCATATATTTGTCACTGTGGATAGCTACCACTCTTGAGAAAACTATTAAAAAGAATAATTGCTACAACCTCAAAAAATGAAATATCATTTTCTATATTTAGTGATACTTAATATTGAAAAGTTTATTCTTCCTGTCATAGTTGTGGGTTTGGGCCTTGAAAAGTATGGACAATTTTTAAAAACCAGTGGCATTATAAATGTACATGATGCTATATATAGTGAAGCATGGCCAATTAATTAGATGACATTGACAAGTCTCAGTGTGATAATATATGGAAAAAGCAAACCTATTTATAATCTTCAAAAGGAAGTCATAAGGTTTTATTAGAGCCTGGCAATGTATTTATAACTATTAGCAATAGCACTATAATGACAGATATTACTATAAAATTATTCTTACCTTTTAAAACACTGTTGCTATCTTAGTTTTTCATTTACAGATTTATTTAAGAGATCTAATTATAAGTTTCTGTCTTGCTCTGTTTTATATATATGTGTGTGTAAACATACATATGTATATGAAAAAAACAAAGCTCATAAAAAGTCAGGGATTTTATGAATTTTTTTCATTACACTGTTATAATTTATTTGATTTTCATTTTATTTAGAATATATTTTAATAAATAAATTTCCATAATTTTATAGAAAAATATGTTAATTAAATAATAAGAGTTTACATGGCAGGGGAGATTCATGCATAACTTCACTTGCCATCTCTTTAAGTACTGAAATTGAAATGAGGTAGAAATAAGTTTCAAATATTTACTTCTAAGTCAATGAAAGATATACTAGCATGTTAAAGACACAAAGTTGAATCGTAGGATGTGTATGACTATACAAATCTTTATCAGTTTTAAGAGCCGTGTAACTATTCAAATATTATTCAAAATTATTTTGTATAATCTGAGATTAATTTTTGTTTCTTTATATGTGTAGCTAAACACACATCAACTTTGTATTCATTTTATTAGTTTTATATCATTAGTAATCAAAATTAAATTTTCATTTTTGCCTATATATTTCTGATATTTGGCTCTTTAACATCAAAAGGCTTGTATTATAAAACAGAAAAATCAGTCTTAGATTATAGACAAAGACTGAGCTACTTGACATACCTCTAGAAACAGACATAAAGACAACCCTTTTCCCTGAGGGTGGAAAAGTCAAAATTATAAGCATACCCACGAAGCCGTGGGTACCTTTGAGAATGTAGATCAGTAATGTGTCATTCACACAAATGCAGAATCATATCCACGGTCATTAGATATATTATCATGTATAGCATAATTAAAGATGGCATGTCAGTCAGTTCTGATGAGCTGCTAGTTGTGTCTTGGAGTGCTATCAAAGAGAATTCTGAGATAAATTATCAGTGCAACAGTAAAGGCTGCAGGATTAATGGAGATGTTTGCCATGGGTGGGTTTGGGTTATTGCTTGCATGAATGCCAGTAATTTGCTACTGTGAATGCAATGGGTATCTATTAGTTACGGTGTTCAATGCTCAAGCACTCTTCTCCTGGTAACCAATATACACATTTTTCTGGGTCACTACATCAATCTCCAATTTTAATTTATACATTTTATGCACAATTTACTCTACTTCCAAACTCCAGAAATAAAGAGCTATAGGCTTGTTGAAAGAAACAACAAAAAAATTATTTCCTCTGGCACTAGGGATTGGATTCAGGAATGAACATTTGACCAATTTAATGACAAGAATAGCTACCTAGATTTTGGCTTAATCTTTTAAAAGAGATGTGTATTGTCTTTTTGGCTACATAAACTAATCAGAATGTGAGCCAATAGATGTAAAAAAATAATTGCATAGAATCCTAGAATAAGGCTAAGAGGACTGAGAAGTGGAACACAGCTAAGTCCTGAATATATAAATTCATATAAGCCAAACTTGAAGTTAGAAACCTATATAAATGTCAACCATTTGAGCAAATAAGTTAATGTTTGTATAGGTCAGTTTAGGTTAGATTTTTCCATTACTGACAAAGAAGAGTCTTAATATAGTGACATGCCTCGTCTGTTTGATCATGACAATACCACTTTTAGCATCAGTACTAGAATGTGTTTTCATTACACATCTGATAGCTATAACAGTGCCTACATATGTACCAGAGCAAAGCAAGTTTGAGAGGTGCCTGTATTCACAATTTTATGATCACAGAGATGGTATATTTTTGTGTTAAAAAGAGAATATCTTTTTGTGTTCAGGAATGGGGATAATTACAAACAGATACACATACTCGTCAATGTATTCATGCCCAAAGAAGAAATTGCTGCAAGAAGCAGCTGGGCCAAGTGCGTTGTCTAAGACATTGTCTGACTTGGCTTCTCTCCAAAACCACACATGTCCTCAAAGTGCCTGTATGCAAAATGCAAATACTCTAGAATGTTAACACTTAGCAATTCCTTCTCTTCCTAGCAGGAAATAAGTTAGCAGCTATCAGAGAAACACCTAGAATGGGTAGGGAAACAGAATGTTGAAGGAATACAATTGTGTGACCCCTCTTTGAGAGAAAGCGAAAGCAAAAGTTTGTGTTAACAGAATGTGGAAATACACGTTGCCTGGTCCATAGTGTCCTATAAGTCTGTCATGTTTATTTTCGCTACATGGTATTTGATGAACATGGCTTAGATTTCTAGTTCCTGATTTGTACCAATACATGCCATTAGTATATATCAGTATAATGGACAACATTATTAAGAAATTATTTATGAGTATCCAAATGAATGTACTTGTGTGAATTTTGCACTGTGGATTTAAACATAAATCAATATACATAACCTTTTTTCACCTGAAGTTTGTGTTCTTTATATTTTTCAACTCCAGTGTGTGAATAATATCTGTGTATATGTCTGTGTGTTTGTATACCTGTGTATCTGAATGTGTGTGTTTCAAAAACAGTGAGGACAATCTGAAGTTGTGTACTGTAGGGGAAAAGTCAGTGGTGGAAGAGGTCACAATTCTGAGAAAACCTTTGGGCATTTGATGTTTGAGGCCCACCTAAGGAAGTAGATTATATTCTACTAGGCAAGAGGGCATAAACTTTATGTTTTTGAGGATTTTAGAAAGCGAGTTTCAGTATTAAATGAATTATTTGAAGATAGACAAGATTGACCAAAGATTGAAAGTTCTATTGATGGTGCAAGTCTGAACTCTATTGAAACACTACCCCCAGGAGTAGTCAGGTCATTAAACAGGAATGACTGTGTATCTGTGGAAACTTGTTAATATGTACTGGGGACTTTGGAGTAGAGGAGAAGAAGCTACTCAAGGCTGAATTTACACAAAAGTTCTATCCCGAGAAGAAAACAATTGTAAGCTCTTTGCCCTAAAGTAAAAGATGAGAATAAATACTCAGATAACTAAAGTAAAGGAAAAATAAAGTTGGCAAATTCTGATCCCTAAACTGACGTCTTAATATCATGAGGACTTCGAACCCACAGGTGCTTAGAGCTCTTATTGCAAGTCCACTGGTTATTTTTGTGTATGAGCCCTTATTTTCAAAAGAAGTCTTTGGGAAAAAAAGGACAATAAAAGGGATTCGTTTTCAGAAAATAGAGAGAGAGAGAGAGAGAGAGAGAGAGAGAGAGAGAGAGAGAGAGAGAGAGAGAGAGAGACCTCCATTACCATGCCCTTAACTATTTCCACCTAAAGGGGTATGTAAACCGGTTTTCGTGAAGACTGGGTTGTTGAGCCTCTGCTGTACACATTTCTCCTTCCATTTCTTCGTTCCACAAATAGAGCAGCAGTACATAGAAATGTTGTCTATGATCTGAATTTCTACAACATTTTTTAAGGTTTCAGCCTCATAATTTTGATTCAGAGAATACAGTTTGGGAATCTGCATTTTTTTTTTTTTTTTGAGCTGAAGTCTCACTCTGTCACCCAGACTGGAGTGCAGTGGCCACTCCCGGCCACCGCAGCCTCGACCTACTGGGCTCTGGCGATCCTTCCGCCTCAGCCTTCCCAGTAGCCGGAATTACAGGCGTGCGCTACCACACCCGGCTGATTTTTTGATTTATTGTAGAGATGAGGTCTCGCTGCCCAGGCGGGTCTCGAACCCGTGGGCTCAGGCAATCCACTCACCTCAGCCTCCCAAAGGCGCGGGATTACAGGCTGAGCCACCGGGAATCTGCATTTTTTATAAACTTCTCTGGTGATGCTGGTGGGCAGGTTTAGACATATACCCTATGGAATACTGCTCAGTCATAAAAAAAAAAAAAAAAAATGAAATGATGTCCTTTGCAGCAACCTGGAATTCCAGGCAGGGAGTGAGAGAGGACATAAAATGAATAGACTTGCAGTTAATAGGCAGATTAGAGATGCAGGAGAGAACATAACACATCTTATCTGAAGAAGTCAAAAAAGGTAAATGGAAACTGATTTTTTTTTTATAACAGCTGAATTATACTATATTTAAAAATGTTATTAGGAAAATAATATGATTTATCACATTGGATTTCATTTCCATTTGTTGAATGCTTACAAAGACTTGTTCAGCACTCTTTTTAGTTTTCTAATTTTTAAATGCTTCAGTCAAAAATTACAATATGTAAAATAATAAGTGGATTAACTTTTGATGTATAGACTTCACCTCTCCATGTGAATTTTGAATCTGCTCCATCTCTGATTCTGTATGCCACAAGTGGAAAATGAACATAATTTTAATTTGTGTGTTTCTGAGAATATTACTAGACTTGTTTTTGATTGTTTTTGTTGTGTTTTGTTTTTGTTTTAGTTGTTTGTTCATTCAATTTAGAATCTGTAGATTATAGACTCTGCTTTGGGTTTTACTAAAACTGCTGTTCTCAGGACTATTCAGTTTCACTCAATTGTTTCTTTACTTCATAGTCAACACACAAAGTTGACTCAAATGAATTGGAAGATTAATGAACGCTTTCCTACTGATTCATGATTCTAGTAAACCTATCACAATAGACTAAGATTGAAAGGCCCTGGACCTTGAGGCTGAGGAAGGAAACTTTTTTACTTCTTTGTAGTAGTTTCTTCTAGTTTCTATGAAAGAATGAATGACATTTCTTTTCATGGACATATATGCATCATTATTAAAAGAAAAAATAAATATATTATGTATTCACAAAATATCACGTTATAGATCTGTAAATGAAGTCACAGGTATGACAAAATGCAACTTTTGTTAAAGTAGCATTTTGTGTTATGTATGTTTATCTGTTGTTACCCATTAGCTGATGACAGCACGATTATAATTAAAATTGTGTTTTCATGTCTGTATAGCATTTACTGTTGAAAGGTACTTTTATAGACATTCATGACTAAAAGCAACTGTTTCAGGAAGTCACTATAAATTATAGTCACGAATAATGTGTAGAAACATGGAAAATGCCTATGATGTATAACAAGATATGTAGAACTTGTTTTAACTGTCATGCGGTGTGACAGTTTGGACAAGAGTTTAGAAGGAAACAAATGAACATAGGTAGTTCATCAGAAAAACAAAAGGAAATAGTTACATAATGTATCTGCAGCTACAAAATCAACTTGAATTGATTGGATCTACTGCCAAATAGTTAAATTTCAGGACAAACACACATTTAAAGTATTGGGAAAGTAGAAGAAATATGTTAGTTTGCAATCATTTCAAATTTTGTCATCTGAAGCCTAGGGTTATATATATGTCACTGTCTTTATAAAGTATATGTCCAATTCCAGTTGTTTTATCTTTATTTACATAGCTGCAATAGGGGATTACAAGCTGGAATTCTAGGACTACAGTACAATACAATACAAAGGAATGTGACATGTGAACTGGTGATTAAACCTACAGAGTAATAAACTTATGCAAGTCCATAGCAAAAAGTAACAACAAAACAATACAATGATGGTGTGTGGAAGAATGAGGTGGCAGTAATATGAGTAACCTAAAGTGAAGATATATAGGAAAAAGGTAACTAAAAAGTTAATGTTCTCATTTATTTATTTATTTATTTTTGCTTTTTATTTTTTTTTTCCTTAGTTTTAAAGATGTAGGGTGCAAATCAGGTTATCAAAAACTACAGACTGTGAGAAGGTAGCCAAACACAGAACTGAGGGACTATCATGAGTTACAGAGACACACGTGAATTCTGACAGCCTGAAGATGATGCTTTCAATGAGATTTAAGAAAAAGATAACACAAAAAACTACTCCACATATTTGACTCTATATATGTTAATATTGGGCTATTAAGCAAAATAGTTTCAATTTTCATGTTACATTACAGATAATGTAATAGTTATACCAATTTCTAATAATTAATCTATACTTTAATCACCATGACATTACCCATAATTGATATATACCTAAAAGTACTGAGAGAAATAGATTTCTAAATGATAGCTATAATCAATAAAATTAATTACTTAGGATTCGTTTCAAAATAATTCATTGAAATGGATATTGTATTTGATTCTGTATGTGTGTATAATTTCTTAATATCACTGATATAGTTGCTTCTGTTTTGTGTCGTTTTTAAAGTAAACTTTTTATTTAGGGATACTTTTATTTATTTATTTATTTATTTATTTATTTATTTATTTATTTATTTATTTATTGTGTTTTGGAGTTGGAGTCTCACTGTGTCACCCAGGCTAGAGTGCAAAGGCATGCTCACAGCCACTGCAGCCTCAATCGCTGGACTTGGGCAATCCTTCCACCTCAGCCTTCCAAGTAGCTGGAACTATAGACATGCACTACCATGTCCAGTTTATTTTTTTAAATTTATTGTAGAGATGAGGTCTCACCAAGTTGCCCAGGCTGCTTTTGAACCCCTGAACTCAGGCAATTCTCTCCCCTTGGCCTCCTATTGTGCTGGGATCACAGGCTTGAGCCACCATGCCCCACCTAGGGATACTTTAAATTCACATGGATTTGTAAGAAATAATAGAGAACAATTCCTCATACTAATTATCCATTTCCCCCCAATGATAACAAATTGCAAAACTGTGGTTAGTGTCACAACCAGAAAATTGGCATTGATACAGAACAATTCCATGATCACAGGATTCCATTTGTTGCTTTTTGACAACCATACCCACTTCCCTCCTAATTCACCCATTCCTAGACACTTAAAACTTGCCAATCACTAACCTATTTTTTTTTTATTTAACTTTGTCATTTCAAAAATGTTATATAAATTGAACATATGCTATACAATATTTTGAGACTGAATTTTTTACACTTAGCCTAATTATCTGGTTATCTATTCAAGTTGTTTCCTGTGTTATCATTTGTTTTATTGTTGAGCAGTATTCAATGGTATGGATGTGCCACAGTTTGTTTAACTATTCATTCATTGCAGGACACCAGGTTGTTCCTGTTATTGACTGTTACAAATAAAACTGCTACAAACATTCATGCACAAGATTTTGTGAGCAAGTCTGCACCATTTTGCATTTCCAACAGCAATGCATGAATGACCTAGATTCTCTGTATCATTGCCAGCATTTGTTTTGTCACTATACTTTAAAATTTTAGCCATTCTGATAGGCGTGTAGTACTAGTTTATTTTCATTTTAATTTGTATTTTCCTAATGGCTAAAAATGTGGGAATATTTTCTATTGGTCATTTGCCACCAAAATACCCTCTCTTTTGAAACAGTTTTTTCAAATTTTCTAATTGAAGTTTTTGCTTTTCTACTGGTGTGTTTTTATATATATGAGATGCAACTTTTATTTAAGATATGTATGTTACAAATATTTTCAGCAGCTGTTTAGGTTGTATTTTATTCTCAAAAGCATATTTCACAGAGCAAACATATTGGTGTCAAGTCTGTGAAACCATTGCTTAGTCTGAAATTCAGAAATTTATCCTATAGCTGATTTATTAATTTAAGTTAATTATAGATGAAGAGGTACAGGTGAATATTTGTTATATGGATATATTGCATACTGGTTGATTTTGGACTTCTGTTGACCCATTCTCCAGATAGTGAACATCGCACCCAATAGGTAACTTCTAAACCTTAACTCTCTCCCTTTACAAGTCCCCGGTGTCTATTTGTTTCATCTTTGTGGACATTTGGTTCCCACATATAAGAGATAACATATGATCTTTTGTTGTTGTTGTTTCTGAGTTAGTTCACTTAAGATAACATTTTTAAGCTCCATCCAAGAAAAACACATAATTTAATTTTCTATGATTTTTTACTATGGTGTATATAAACCACATTTTCTTTATCCAATCAGTTGTTGGTTGGCACATAGAATGGTTTCATGATTTTGCTATTGTGAACAGTGATGCAATGAACATAAGAGTACAGGTATCTTTTTAATGTAATGATTTATTTTCCTTTAGGAAGATACATAGTAGTGGGATTGCTGGATCTAATGGTAGCTCTGTTTTTAGTTATTAGAGAAATCTTCATACTGCTTTCCACAGGGTTTGAACTAGCTTACAGTCCCATCACCTGATGAGTATTCCTTTTTCTCTGCATCTTCACCAACATCTGTTTTTTGTTGACATTTAAATAACGGCCATTCTGACTGGTGTAAGACGATAGCGCACTGTGGTTTTATTTTGCATGTATCTAATGTTTGGTGAGGTTGAGCATCTTTTATATGTTTGTTGGCTATTTTTATCTTCTTTGAGAAATATCTATTCATTTCTTTTGCCTATTTTTTTATGCAATTGCTTTCTATGAGTTTTCCAATGATTTTTAAAATAATAGTTTATATCTTACATTTAAGTGCATGATCTATATTGTGAGCTAATTTAGTATACGATATTAGACTTAGATCAAGATTTATTTATTCATTTATTTTTTGCCTATCATTGTCCAATTGTTCCAGCATTGCTTGTTGAAAATGTTGTTTCCTAAAATGACTTTGTACCTATTCATGTTTGCCACACATTCATAATTACTGCAACTGCAAAAGATGGAAATCAGGATTGTCATTTCTTTTTTTAAATTTTAAATTTTAAATATGTGGGGTACAATTCAGGGTTAGGTATACAAATGCTCATTATGTACTTACCCTTGTTGTTGAGGGGTGCCCACACTCCCCTGTCAGCTTCCCACTATTGCCAATCCCACTGCATCCCTCTCCTGGAAGGATGCTACTACTGCCAATCCCCTTCCTACAATATGATAATTGTTCAAGTCCACTTATGAGTGAGAACATATGGTACTCTGTTCTTTATTTCTGTGATAGATCGAGTGTAATTGACTCCAAATCCACCCAAGTAGCAGCGAAGTTCATATGTTTGCCCTTTTTATGACATCATAATATTCCATTGTGTATTAGTATCACATTTTTTAAATCCAGTCCAGTTCCAATGGGCAGCACAGATAGTTCTATGTCTTTGCTATTGTGAATAGTGCTGAAACAAACATGCATGTGCAGTTATCTTTTTTGTAGAATGATTTGAATTCCTCCAGGTATATTCCCAATAGGGGAATTGCTGGGTCATATGGAAGGTCAATTTCTAGTTCTTTCAGAAATTACCGTACTGTTTTCCAGTGACGTTGTACTAGTTTTCATTCCCACCAGCAGTGTAGAAACATTCCTTTTTCTCCACATCCTCGCCAGAATCTATTGTTGTTTGTGTATGATTGATGACCATTCTTACTGGGATTAGGTGATATCTCATTGTGGTTTTAATTTGCATTTCTCTGATGATTAGTGATACTGAGTACTTTTTTATATGTCTGTTGGCTGCCTGTATATCTTCTTTGCAGAAGTATCTATTCATGTCTTTTGTCATTTTGTAATGGGGCTGTTAGTTTTTTTTTGCCCCTTGGCATGTTTGAGTACCTTGTAGATCCATGATGTTAGGCCTTTGTCAAATATACAGTAGGCAAATATTTTTTCCCATTCTGTGGGGTGTCTCCCTGATCTCTTGATGGTTTCTTTTGCTTTGCAGAAGTCTGTCAGTTTGATGAGGTACCCACTTGGCATGGGTACTTGGGGTTTTGATCAGGAATTGGTTGCCAGGGCCAATTTCCATATGGGTATCTCTTGCATTTTCTAAGGCTCTTATAGTTTGAGGTTATATGTTTAGGTCTTTAATCCATTTAGAGTTGATTTTTGTATATGGTGATAGGTAAGGGTCCTGCTTCAATCTTCTGCATGTGGTCAGCCAGTTTTCCCAGCACAATTTCCTGAATAGGTTCTTCTCTCCTGAGTGGTTGTTGTTGGAGGCTTTGTCAAAGATGAGGTGGCTGCGAAATTGTGGTTTTGCTTCAGGACTCTCTATCCTGTTACATTGGTCCATATGCCTGTTCTTGTACCAATACCAGGCTGTTTTGATTGTTGTAGACTTATAGTAAAGTTTGAAGTCTGGAAGTGTGATGCCTCCTGCTTTGTGTTTTTTTGTTTGTTTGTTTTTTACTAAGAATTATTTTGACTACTTATTGTCATTTACATTGCCATATGAATTCCTGTATTGTCATTTCCAGGTCTGAAAAGAATGATGGTGGTAATTTAATAGGTATTGCGCTGAATCTGTAGATTGCCTTGGGTGGATGGATATCTTAACATTGTTGATTCTTCTTATCCATGAGCATGGAATATATTTCCATTTACTTGTGTCTTCTTGAATTTCTTTGAGCAGTGTTTTGTAGTTTTCCTTGTAAATGTCTTTCACTTCTCTGGTTAGGAAGATGCCAAGGTACTTCATTTTTTGTGTGGCTGTTGTGAATGGGATTGTGTTTTTTATTTGGTTCTCTGTCTGCTTGTTGTTGGTGTATAAGAATGCAGCTGTCTTTTGCACATTTATTTTGTAACCTGAGACTTTGCCAAAGTCCTTTATCAGTGCAAGCAGGTTTTTGACAGATTCTCTTGGATTTCCGAAGTATAGGATCATGTCATCAGCAAAGAGAGAAAACTTGATTTCCTCTCTTTCTATTTGTATACCCCTGATTTTCTTCTCTTGTTTAATTTCTGTAGCTAGGGCTTCCAACAATGTTGAACAAGAGGGGTGAGAGTGGGCAATCTTGTCTTGTTCCTGTATTCCGGGGGAAAAGCTTCTAATTTCTGTCCATTTAACAATATGCTGGTTGTGGGTTTGTTGTAAATGGTGGTTACTATTTTGAGATATGTTCTTTCTATACATAGGTGTTTGCGGGTTTTTATGAAGAATGGATGCTGGATTTTATCAAAAGTTTTTTCTGTGTCTAATGATATATAATGTGGTTCTTATTTTACATCTGTTGATGTATTTAATTACATTTATGGTCTTTGCAGATTTTGAACTAGCCCTGCATCCTGGGGATGAAGTCTGCTTGGTCATGGTGGATGATTTTTGTGATGTGTTGTTGGATCTGATTTGCTAGGATCTTGTTGAGAGTGTTTGCATCTATGTACATTAGGGATTTTGACCTGTAGTTCTTTTTTTGTTGGATCTTTACATGGTTTGGATATCAGTGTGATGTTAGCTTTATAAAATGTTTTGGGGGAGAATTCCGTCTTTCTCAATTGCCTGGAATACTTTCAATAGGATTGGTGCCAGCTCCTCCTTGTACATTTTTAGAATTCTGCTGGAAAGCTGCAACCTATGCCTTATTTTTTGGGAGGTTTTCTTACAATGGAGTCAATTTCCTGGGTTGTTATTGGTCTGTTTAGTGTCTCAATGTCTTCTTGTTTCAACCTGGGGAGATTGTGTCACATCAGAAAGTCCTCCGTTTCATTTAGATTATCAAGTTTGTTTTAATACTGGTGTGCATAGTAATCTCTGGTAATCTTTTGTATTTCTTCGGGGTCAGTTGTGATTTTATCCTTTGTATCTCTAATTGTGTTTACATGGGTTTTTTTTCTTTCTTTTTCTTGGTCATTCTGGCTAGGGGTTCATCAATTTTGTTATTTCTTTGTTGTCAGTTGTCATTTTATCTTTTGTATCTCTGATTGTGTTTATATGGGCTTTCTCTCTCTTTTTCTTGGTCATTATGATTAGGGGTCCATCATTCGTTATTTCTTTCAAACAACTAGTTGTTTTTGTTGTTGTTAATGATGTTTTCTATGATATTTTTGT
This sequence comes from Carlito syrichta, assembly GCF_000164805.1. Classification (NCBI taxonomy): domain Eukaryota; kingdom Metazoa; phylum Chordata; class Mammalia; order Primates; family Tarsiidae; genus Carlito; species Carlito syrichta. The sequence goes on from NW_007247829.1 coordinate 640,196, forward strand.
CTTCTATTCCCTTATTTGGTCTTTTACTTTGGTGATCTGTATTCTTCTGATAAAATTAAGGTTTTATTGGTCTTGTCTTTCCAACTCCCTTAGGTGATTTTTTAGGCTGTTAACTTGTGATCTTTCCATTCTCCTTATCTGTGTTCATAGAGATATAAATTCCCCTGTTAGAACTGATTTCATGGCATTCCAAAGGTTTTGGTAAGATGTTTCTTCCTTTTTATTTGTTTCCAGGAGTCTTTTAATTTCTGCTTTGATTTTGTTGTTGACCCAGTAGTCGTTCAGCATCATGCTGTCTAGTGTCCATGTCTTTGTGGGTTTGGAGAAATTTTGTTGGTGATGATATCTATTTTTATTCCACTGTGGCCTGAGTAGGTGCACGGCAATATTTCAACTTTATGGAATTTTTTTGTGCTTGATTTATGGCCAAGGATGTGATCAATCATGGACTACTTTCCATGTGGTGGTGAGTAGAATATATATTCTGTTGTTATTGAGTGGAATCTTCTGTAGAACTCTATTAAGTCCATTTTGTGTGTGTCTAGTTGAGTTTCTATATTTCTTTATTGATTTTTTGCCTCGATGATTCATATAGGGTTGTTTGTGGAGCATTTAAGTCACCAGCTATAATAGTGTTAGAGTCAATATCTTTTTTTAGCTTAGTTAGTATTTGCTTTATAAATGCTCTTGCTCCTGTGCTGGGTGTATTATGTTTAGAATAGATATTTCTTGTTAATGGATTTAACCTTTTATCATTTTATAGTGTCCTTTCATACCTTTTTAAATTTGGGGTAGCTTAAAGCTTGTTTTGTCTGATATTAAGATCATGACTCCTGCATTCTTTTGTGATATATTTGCCTGGAAACTCCTTTTCTATCCTCTAACTTTGAATCTGTGTGCATCCCTTGTGATTAGATGTGTTTTCTGGATGCAGCAAATAATTAAGTCATAGTGTTTTATCTTTTCAGGGGTAAGTTTAGTCTGTTCAACTTCAGGTTGATTATTGAAATGTGATCATTTATACCCTTCATGAGGTTCTTATAAAGTTTTTTCATTGCTATGTTTTAGCTTTGAGGTTGATGTACTGTGTGTGCTTTCAAGTTTGTTGTTGTGATGTATTCTCTATTGATTCTGTGTTCTGCTGTTCACTTCAAAAGTTTGTGGTCATTCTTTTTTTTTCTGTGCTTAATATCTTTTTAAGCATCTCCTGTAGACCTCATCTGAAAATGCCATAATCTCTTAGAGATTGAATGTGTGGGAAGAATCACTGATGAAGCTGAGCTTAGCTGAGTAGAAAATTCTTCGTTGAAATTGTTTATCTTTGAGGACTTAAATATTGGACTGCAGTCCCTTCTAGCTTGCAGTGCCAATAGGTCTGCTGTTATTCTGTTTGCTTTTTCCCAATAGGTAGTCTTGACCTTTCTCTTGCTGCCTTTAGGATATTTTCTTGTGTACCTACTTTGTGTAAGTGAATTATTATGTGTTCAGGAGTTGGTCTTCTCATACGATGTCTTATAGGGGTTCTCTGTATCTCTTGTGTTTGGCTGATCACAGCTCTGGTGAGATAGGGAAAGTTTTCTTGGATAACCTTCTGGGATACTTTCTCCAAGTTGTTATACATTTCCCTTTCTTCTTCTGTGATACCAATCAAATGTAGATTTGGTCTCTTGATATAATCACACATCTCTTGTAGGCTTTGTTGTTTATTTTTGAGTTTTCTTTCCATGTTTTTTACAGATTTGGTTAATTCCACTCTCTGATCTTTAAGTTCTGAGATTCTTTCTTCTGCCTAATTAATTCTGCTTTCCATGCTTGTCATCTTGCTATTTATTTCCTGGATAAAATTTTTTATGGCCAAAATCTCTGCTACAAGTTCTTTCAGTGTTGCATATTTTCTTTCTTGTGTCTTATTCAATCTTTTCATCCATTTCCTAGTCCTTGTCATATTCTGGGGCCAGTCACTGGTACCTTCCATTGTTAGGACTCTGTGGTCTGATTTTTCAGGTGTTTTATCTTTTTTACACTGGAAGTTACCTATGGTCTTTGGTTGGTTTTTCCTCATTTGTGGCAGAATTCTTTTTCTCTTTAGTTCCATTATTCATTGGCAGTGGGAGAGGCTTTTATTTCTGAAGTTTGCTCAGTCCTCTGTTCTTCCCTGAACAGGACTCTAGATTTGTTTTACTTTGAAACAGGAGTGTAGGTGGGAAGCTTTGCTCTCTCTTGTAGTTTTGAGCATCAAATAAGGTGAAGGATATGGAGCTAAGATTCAGAAACTACTTGCAAATCACAGTGTTCACTGATTGTGGTGTGGCTTCCTTGAGACCCACTCCCTACCACCACTCTATTTACTGATGCACTGAATATGTGTATGTATCCCCTGAGTCCAAGATACACTAACAGTAAAGAGGAGAATAGTGAAGAGTAGAATGAAATAAGACAGATCAAAATTTTTAAAAATGAAAAAGACATAGAACAATGAAATCAGAAACCAAAGCAAAAAGCAGTAGCATACACATACACACATACACAGACATACATACACACACACATACAAAAAAAAAAACTGTAATAACAACAAAGCAAAATACAAAAAAAAATCAGGAAAACCAAACACATACACATTCCCAGCACAAAATAAAAGGAGAAGAAAAAGAAAGAAAAATGAAATTGTTATTCAGGTAGAATAACATACATTCACATGTACATTCACACACACTAAACTGAAAAAAAAAAAAGAATCACAAAAGACCAAAAACAAACCAACAGCAACAACAACAACAGAACTGAAAAAAGAGTACTCAACCATTCACATACACCCATAACAGAAAACAAAATATAAAAGAAGAAAGAGAAAAAAAGGAGGGATACAGATTGAACCCTCACATACACATTTATGGACAAAGGAAAAATATAGAAAAATTAGAAAAACTAACAAAAAAGCAGACCACAAAAAAAGCAATATAACTATATATAACTGTATATATATAACTATATATATTTTAACCTGACCTCTTGTGGCAGGTTCCATAATTGTTTCTTTCAGTTGTCCTGCTGTCTCCTGCAGAGCTTGGCCTCATTCACTTTCTCCCCAGTGTCCTGACCAGGGAAGGAGGAGGGGACAATAGGGGTGGGGCTGCAGTCCTCTCCTTCCACTCTCATATGGTCAGGAGGATCCCCTTCAATGGGGAGGTGTGGGATTGTCTCTTTCCCAGGTATTGGCAAGGGGTGCCCCAGCCAGGCATATCCTGGAGTGGAGTCCTCTTATTGTGGCTGATGTCCAGGTTCTGCCTGGGTTTGCCCCTCTCAAGTCATGCCCTAGCTGTGTGGGTCTGACTTTCAGAGTTTTGCTGGGGAGGAGAAGGTAGGGTCAGCCCCGGACTCACAACTGATCTCCTTGGAGGTCTTCTTTGTCTTCTTCTGGCCACACTCTTTTTCCCACTGCTGAATCAGGGTAAGGGATGGGGTGCCTGAGACTCAGCACTGGTCCTGTCCCTTCAGAGTTTGTGCTTTCAGGATATTCCCTCTGGGTTGCTATCAACCCCTGAGTAGTTGATCTGCCTGTCACAGAGTTTGGGTCTGTTGCTTGCTCCATGGTAAGCAAGGCAGAGCACTTTCCTGTCTTATTTATTTATTTATTTGTCTATTTAAGTTGGAGTCTCACTTTGTTGCCCAGGCTGGAGTGCAGTGGCACACTCACAGTCACTGCAGTGTCGACTTGTCAGGCTCAGGTGATTCTTCTGCCTCTGTCTTCCAAGAAGCCGGAACTACAGGTGCATGCTACCATGCCAGGTAAATTTTGATTTACTGAAGAGATGAGGTCTCACCAAGTGGTCTTGGCTGTTCTTGAACCCTTGGGCTCAGGCAGTCCACTTGCCTCAGCCTCCCAAAGTGCTGGGATTATATGCTGAACTGTCAAGCCCAGCCTCTGTCCCATTTTTAAGAGAGGGGCAGAGTGCCTCTTTCATCTTCTGGAGTGAAACTCTGCCTGGAGGCTTCCTCTGCAGCCCTTGCTGCCAGTGTCTGTCAGGCGTTGCAGTGGTGAAGCAGTGCCTCGAGCTGGTAGTCTCTCCTAATTTCTTACAGTTTAATCTTTTGCAAAATTGTTTTATATATTCTAGTCTTTTCCTGTCTATATAATTTTTAGAGCAAAATTGTCTGCATATACAAAAGAAATTATCATTAGATTTTTGATAGCAAATGAGTTAAGTCTGTATATCAATTTAGAGGGATTTAACAACTTTAACATGTGTTTTCTGATTCACGAACCCAATATGTGTCTACATTCAATTTGATATTCTTCAATGTCTTCTAAAAGTAACTTGTACTTTTTAGTATGTAAATCCTGTCCAAGTTTGTTAGATATATATCTATACATTTCCTTTGTTTTCTTGAATGATTTTAAACAATATTTTGTTTTAGTTTTGGTGTCCATTTGTTCACAGCTGGTGTATAGAAATCAACATATTTTTAAATTTTATCCGTGAACTTTGCTGAACTGAATTTTAGAAGGATTTTGTTGTTATTGATTTCTTGTGATTTTCTACATAGTTATACCTTTTGCAATTAAGCTCAGTTTTATATTTAGTGCAATTATTGACACATGAGGGTATAAGTATGCCATTTCATTTAATTTTTGTTGTTGTTTATTTGCTAGCTGCTTTGTTTTGTTTTTGTAAGCCTGTGGATAACTTAATTTTTTTAATTTGATTTTTATTTTACCTATAGTATTTTGGAATGCTGTATATGTAGTATCGATCTAAATATTCAAAATTTACTAGCATAGACATTTTACCAGGTTTAGTGAAATACATAAACTTTAACTTTTTATATAGTTTTACCCTTTTGTTTGTAATTAGTAATCTTAAAAATGTTATCTTAAACATTAAGACCTGGGACTTCCGGCAAGATGGCGATGGGGCAACTCGGTCTGTGAGACTCTCCACTGGGGAGATCACAAAGAGACTCTGGTTCTCTCCCTGGAGGCTGCAGATCCCATCATTGGCAGCCGGCTCTTCACTCAGAGCTTGGCCGTAGACCTCTTTGAGGCATCATTGTGATTCAGGCAGCTACTGTGGCTGCCACTGCTGCAGCTGCCGCCACAGCTGGCAGCCATTCTACATTGCACCACCAGTGCCTGAGGTGAGCCGCCACTGCCACTGCCTCTGAGGCAGCCATTACACATCCTTCCACCTGTGCCTGAGGCCAGTTGCCACTGCCGCTGCTGCTGCGGCCACCGCTGAAACAGCCATTCCACATTGGACAGTCAGTGCCTGAGGTGAGCCACAGCCGCCACCACAAGGCAGCCATTACACATTGCACAGCTGGTACCTGAGGTGATCCACGACTTCAGACCTTGAAGCCCCTGCGGGCAAGATCTGCTGAGATCTACTACCACCTAGATGTCCTGCCAGACTGTGGGTCTCCTCCTGTGTACCTCCAGGCAACATCTCCCTCCCCTTAGGGGCCGGTGAGTAGCTGTGATAAAGACCATCTGGAGCAAGGGATACCACCACCTGCTGGCGATTCGAGGTAACAACACCGAAAGGGGAAAAATGGAAGCCTGACAGACACAGGTCAGATCTGAGTAGTGAATGGGACAGTGGGGAACTGAGTGATGATCTACACTGCCCTTCACAGCAGGCCAGAGGCAACTGATTCTAACCTTGAACAAACTTACTAGCTTGAAAAGACAGCTAGAAATCAGAGCTGAAAGGACATTCGACTTAAATGAAAAGTCTCAGAGTGTGCTTGGTTCTGTTAGTCTACTGACTTGATTCTATTCCTTCTGTTTTGTTCCTCCCCTTTTTTTTCTCCTTCTTTTATTTTCTTCTCTCTGTAAACCATATCTTTGTAATAGAGGAATAGCACACCAAAAAGGAGGTTGGTGAACTTGTATGTTAGCAACATTGTATGTTTTAGTTTTTTTGTATGGGAGTTGGTTAGTTTGTAGCCTTGTTCTATTGTTTTCATATGTTTCAATTTTTGTCTCTCTCTCTATTTGTTGGTACACTCGTATGTTTTCACCCTTACTCCTCTCTCTCTCCACTCCACCCCCCCACTGCTCCATTCTTTTCCCTCTGTTAACCACATTTTATTTTCAGGAAGTAAACCTACAACCCCACTGCACAGATTCCAAGGCAGTGGGAAGTGGGTTTCAGATTATTCATATACCTGTCGGTGGATACCAGGACCTGCAGATAGATTTTGAATCACAGTTCCTCCCCTTAAAAAATCTCAAAACTGAAAAAAGGACTACCCCCAACCTAAAGTGCAACTCCAGAATTGAACAAAGTAAGAGGGCATACATAAAGAATAGGAAATTGAACAAACAGAAGTAAAA
>NW_007247829.1:646555-649178 GCF_000164805.1 Carlito syrichta
ACAGAATTAAAGAAGACGGTGATGTAGAGGGGAAGGAAAAAGTAGAGAGGGGGAAAAACTGCACAAATGAAGAAAAACCAAAAGAAGAATATAGGTCTCACACAGACTCCTGGGAGATCAGACACTGGGAAAACAGATTCCGGAACACAAACAATGAAGAGCCCCCAGAATGACTGGTCACATGAAACAAACCCAGACATCAAGAAATTAATAGAGAGAATAAAAAAAATTGAGGAGAGACAAGAGGAAAAGAGGAAGAAGCTGATGTCAGAAATGGCAGCAGTAAAGAATACTGTGATGGAAATAAATAACAGACTAATAAGCATGGAAAGCAGAATTAGCCTAGCAGAAGAAAGAATCTCAGAGCTTGAAGACAAAAACACAGCACTAACCCAAACTGTCAAAAGCATAGAAAAGAAGTTCAAAAAGACAGAACAAAACCTTCAAGAGATGATTGACCACTTCAAGAGACTGAACCTAAGAGTAACTGGCATTCCTGAGGCAGAGAGAGAAACAGAGGTCACACTGGAACACACATTTTATGAAATCATTCAAGAAAACTTCCCTCATCTCATCAAGGATGAAAATATTCAAACACAGGAGATTCAGAGAACTCCTGCAAGACAACAGATGAAAAGACCAACTCCCAGACATATAATAATTCGCCTAAACAAAGTAGGTATAAAGGAAAAAATCCTAAGGGCTTCAAGAGAAAAAGGTCAGACTAACTACCAGAGAAGACCAATTGGAATAGCAGCAGATTTATCTACAGAAACCATCCAGGCTAGGAGAGCTTGGAACCCTATCTCCAAAGTTCTAAAAGATAAACAATTTCAACCTAGAATAACCTACCCAGCCAAGTTAAGCTTCATCAGTGAGGGAGAATTGAAATCATTCCCAGATATCCAATCCCTAAGAACCTACGCTGCCATATGACCACCGCTACAAGAAACACTTAAGAAAGTATTGAACACAGAAGAAAAGGAAAAAAGAACAACAATGTTCTTCACAAAAGTACAGGCAAAAGATTAAAAACACACATAATCCAACTCTAAAATGAAAAGAAAGACAACACACAAACATGAAGAACAACAACTCTGTAAGAATTATGATAGGGATCAACTTTTACATCTCAGTAATTAGTTTGAATGTGAATGGACTAAATGTACCACTGAAAAGACATAGAATGGCAAAATGGATAACACATCACCAGGCAACAATCTATTACCTTCAAGAGACTCACCTCACTAGAAAGGACACTCACAGACTCAAAGTAAGAGGCTAGGAAACAAATTTTCAAGTGAATGAAGCACAAAAGAAAGGAGGAGTCACAATCTTAATCTCAGACAAAATACCCTTTAAGTTATCAAAAATTTAAAAAGATACAGAAGGCCACTATATAATGATAAAAGCTTCAATCCATTAACAAGAAATATCCATCCTAAACATATATGCACCGAACATAGGAGCACCAACTTTCATAAAGCAGCTCCTAAGTAAACTAAAAAAAGATATCGACTCCAATACCATCATAGTTGGGGACTTTAATACCCCACTCACAATGCTAGATAGATCATCAGGAAAAAAAATCAGCAATGAGATCTGAAACTTCTATGTGACTCTTGGTCAAATGGACTTAATTGATACCTACAGAACCCTCCATCCAAAGATCACAGAATACACATTCTACTTATCACCACATGGAATGTACTCTAAGATCGACCACATTCTTGGCCATAAGCCAAGTGTAAGCAAATTTAAAAGGACTGAAATTTTACCATGCACCTTCTTGGACCACAGTGGAATAAAAATCAGCATTAACACCAACAAGGTCCCCCCCAAACCCACAAAGATGTGAACACTAAACAGCATGATGCTAAACAACTCCTGGGTCAATGATGAAATCAAAACAGAGATTAAAAGATAACTGAAAACAAATGAAAGTAAAGAAACATCTTACCTAAATCTCTGGGATGCCATGAAAGCTGTAGTAAGAGGGGAATTTATATCCCTACAAACACACATGAAGAAAATGGAAGGATCACAGATTAACAGCTTAAGAAACCACCTAAGGAAACTAGAAAAGCAAGACCACCAAAACCCTAACTTCAGCGGAAGAATCCAGATCACCAAAATAAAAGCCCAAATCCAGGACATAGAAGACAAAAAGATAATACAAAAAAATCAATGAAACAAAAAGCTGGTTCTTCAAAAGGATAAACAAGATCAATGGTCCCCTAGCTAGACAGACCAAGAAAAAGAGAGAAAAAGTCCAAATAAAAGCAATCACAAACACAAAAGATGTAGTCACATCTAATCCTGAAGATATACAAAAGATCATTAGAGACTACTATATACACTTGTATGGAAAAAACTTGAAAACCTTTCTGAAATGGAGTACTTTCTGTCATCACATAGCCTGCCTAGGTTGAATCAAGAAGAAATTGAGGCTTTAAATAGACCAATAACAATCAAGGAAATTGACCATGTAATAAGAAAACTACCTACAAAAGAAGCCCTAGACCCGATGGCTTTCCAGCAGAATTCTACAAGACATTTAAGGAGGAGCTTATACCAATCCTACTGAAGGTATTCCAAGCAATTGAGAAAGATGGAACTCTCC
>NW_007247829.1:650177-677434 GCF_000164805.1 Carlito syrichta
CCTCCACCACCTACCACTGGGGAGAGGAGAACCTATTCAGTAAATGGTGCTGGGAAAACTGGCTGACCACATGAAGAAGATTGAAACAGGACTCCTATCTATCCCCATACACAAAAATTAACTCCTAATGGATCAGAGACCTAAATGTAAAACCTCAAACCATAAGAACCTTAGAAAATGAAGGACATACCCTTATGGAAATTGGAACTGGCATCCAATTCCTGAACAAAACCCGAAACCCACAGGCCATATGAGATAAGATAGACAAGTGGGACCTCATTAAACTAACAAGCTTCTGCAAAGCCAAAGAAACCATCAAGAGAGCAGGGAGACAGCCTACAGACTGGGAAAAAGTATTTGCCAACTCCAGGTCTGACAAAGGCTTAGCATCTTGAATCTACAAGGAACTCAAATGTGCTGAAAAGAAAAAAACAAACAACCCCATTATAAAATGGGCAAAAGATATGAACAGACACTTCTCAAAGGAAGACATCCGAGCAGCCAACAGACACATGAAGAAATGTTCAACCTCACTAATCATCAGGGAGATGCAAATCAAAACCACACTGAGATACCACCTAACTCCAGTCAGAATGGCAATTATCAATAACTCAAAAAATAACAGTTGCTGGAGAGGGTGTGGTGAAAAGGGAACACTTCTACATTGTTGGTGGGAGTACAAACTAGTACAACCTCTGTGGAAAACAGTACAGCGATTCCTAAAAGCTCTAAAAATCGACCTCCCATATAATCCCGCAATCCCCCTACTGGGAATATACCCTGAAGAACTCAAATCACTCTATAAAAAAGATACCTGCACATGTATGTTTATCGCAGCATTGTTTACAATAGCAAGAACCTGGAAGCAACCATGCTGTCCATCAAAAGAAGACTGGATTAAAAAAATGTGGTACATAAACATGATGGAATACTATGCAGCCATAAAAAAGAACAAAATCATGAATTGTGCAGCAACCTGGATGGAACTAGAGTCTATAATACTGAGTGATCTCTCACATTAACAAAGATCTGAGTATCACATGTTCTCACTCATATAGTGGACCTTAAACATCCAACGTAATACTATAAGAAAATGACTGACAGTGGTGGGAAACTATGGGGGTGAGAGGGGAAGGGAGATGGGATTAGTGGTCGTAAATATCTGTCTGGGGATGGAGAGACACCTCTTATCAACAAGGGTGCCTGAACGGAGCATATTTGTATACCTAACCCTTAACTGTACCCCACAATATCATTTTAAAATATTGATTAAAAATAATAATAACAATAATAAAAACCAAAACAGGACCTCTCTCACTGAATGGTTAGGAAGACAAAGTGAGATAATGTATGAAAAGCCTGAAGCACCTGACACAATAAATGTTCAATAAACGAACTGTACCTATGATGATTGTTATGCATATATATTAACTTTGTAACTAGTCACACACATAATAAATGTTATTTTTAAATTCTGTTAAAAAATAAAGGAAGAAATGAAGAAAATATGTTCAGAATATACGGGGTATTCCAAACCAATGTATAATAGGTACCATTCTACAATAAATTAAAAACATTAAAATCTCAAAAAACAAACAAACAAACATTTAGACCCATATAAATAGTGCCATAATTTTTCTCAAGTAAACAAACTTTGTTTAGAAAACAAGTAAAACAGAAAATATATGGTAATTTACTTATATGCTTCATGTGAGAATATCTTAATTTCCTCTTTATTCCTGAAGGACATTGTCAATGGGTATAAGGTTTGAGATCACAGTTCTTTGCTTTCAGTACTTCAAAATGTTGTGCCACTTTCTCAGGCCTTGATTTCTGATGAGAAATAGCTTGTAATTAAAGTTGTTTTTCTCCTATAAGTAAGAATTAACTTCCCTCTTATTACTTTCAAAATCTTTCCTGTGTTTTTAAGTTTTAGAAGGTTGACTATAATATGTTTTTGTATTTATTTCTTTGGGTTTATCTTGTTTTAGTTAGCCCCTCTTCTTTCATCTATCAATATATTTTAAATTACATATATATGTATATATGTGTATGTAAATATACAATTAAAACCATTGTTTTGTTTGAGTAGTTTTTCAGTCATATCTTCTTTCTCCTTTATTTCTAGCACTCCAATGTTAGAAAGGTTAGATCTTTCATTAGAGTTTTACAGATCTCTGAGAATCTTTTCATTTTTCCTTTTTTCAGTTTATTTTCTCTCAGTTGTTCATATTTGTTAATATATACTGGTTCATTCTCCAATTTAGTGATTCTTTTGTCTCATTTATTTAAAAAATTTCTCTTTGGTTCTTGTTTATGTCTTCTATATATTTGCTGAGACTTTTTAATTTTCTTTGCTATGTTTAAAAAAGTTTAATTTTCTTTGCTATGCTTTTAAAAAAGTTTCAAACCTGTTTATACTTTCTAGACTATCCCCTATGCCTTTTGTTAAACTAAGTCTCTATTATTCTTTAAGAATGAGAATATTCAACATACTAGCAAAACTTTGCATAAGCATAGGTGGATTTCATTTTAATTTCATGTTAGTGCCAAGTATATATTTTTAATCTTTTCTAAGTATATCATAAGAGTCTTTAAAGTTTAATATGTTTTGTAAAAATAGCTACTGGTCTTGAAATCCAACTATATAAGGCATATAGTTTATTTTACAAATATCTTAAAATAACTGTTAAACCAATTACAAATATTTCAAACACATAATTTTTCTGTATCTCATTAGAACTTTTTACTTGATGTATAACCCAAGCAGCAGGTAATTTTCACTGGTAATTTTGTTTTGAATGCTTGATCATAAACCAATGTGCTTCTGGAGACCTATGGTAAACAGAAGAGTCCTTTAGATTTTAAGACTCTATTATTCCTACTGATATGTATGCAGAACAATTATTATAAATAAATTAGAGAGTAGAAAATCTGGCAAAAAAACATACTACGAGGGACCAAAAGTAATTAAATTTATTAATAAATGCATTAATTTTATATAATTAAAATTATAATTATTGCAATTTCAATTATATAGCATTTCTACTAATTCTATAATAAAAGAAGGGCATTTGGGGGAAATAAAAAAACATATAAATTAAAAGAAGAGAAGGAAATACTGTTAACTGAAATATTTAATGCCAATAATGTTCCTAACATTTCCACACATTTGCTGAACTATTTGTGTCATTAAAATAATGTCCAACTTTGTTTCATCAATTTCTATAGTGCTTATTATACAGATGTTTCTTAAAAGACCTCTATATTTAAGAGTTTACTGTTCCTTTTATTTTCTTGTGATCTTTCTAATACAAGAAACCTGTAAATATAGTATTTTGGAGACAAAATTCTTAGCACTTAGTTTTATTAGAAATTAAAATTGTAGCCAGGCTCGATGGCTCAGCCTGTAATCCTGCACCTTGGGAGGCTGAGGTGAGTGGATTGCCTGAGCCTGCAGGTTCGAGACCCACCTGGGCAACTTGGTAAGACCTCATCTCTACAATAAATAAAAAAATTAGCGGGGTGTGGTAGCGAGTGCCTGTAGTTACAGCTACTTAGAAGGCTGAGGCAGAAGGATCGCCGGAGCCCAGTGTAGCAGCCACTACACTCCAGTCTGGGCGACAGAGTGAGACTCCAACTCAAAAAAAACACAAAAACAAAAAACAAAAACAGAAATGAAAATTGTTGGATCACATAGAAGGTTCAGAGGAACATAAGTCATTATATAAAAAAGAATCCCAGACAATCCTTTCAGGTCCCCTGTCACTTTGGGAAATTTTCTGTCCTCTCAATAAATCCTGCTCTCGAAAAAAAAAGAAAAAGATTCCCGCATACACATGTTTATGGCTCCTCTATTCACAATAGCGAAAACATGGAACCAACCCTACTGTCTATCAAAAGTGGACTGGACAAAGACAAGGTGGTACATATACACAATGGAGTATTATGAAGTCATAAAGAAGAACAAAATCATGGATTTTACAGCAAATTGGTTGGAGTTGGAGACAATCACACTTAGTGATCTATCACAGAAACAAAGAAATGAATATCACATACTCTCACCCATAAGCAGGCCCTGAACACGAGTCACATTAACACAAGGGAGGAAATGGCAGTCACTGGGCACTGCCTGAGAGGAGGAATGAGAGGGGCACATAACAACACAAAGGGTACCTGGTCCTAAACCAGGAGAAATGAGGACCAATTGGAGACTCAAACTTCACCTGCATGCTGCTGACTTGTGTAGTTAACACTTGTACCTCACATCTCTATAATAAAATAAAATTTAGAAAAATAAATTAGAATGTGTAGAAAACTATTTTAAACAAAATTTAAAGCAAAGATTGTACAAAAATATAGCAAAATTCAAATTGTACAAAGAAATCTCAAAGCTAAGCAGTAAGAAAATAAACACAATTTTAAAAGAACAAAAAATATGAATTCACATCACTAAAGAAGCTACACAGGTAACAAGTAAACATATGAAATGATAATCAATACTATTTCTCATTATGAAATAGAAAATTAACAGCAAAGCAATATCTCTACATATATTAGACTGGTATTTATTTCTAATTTGACAATGTTAACTGATGGTAAGAATGTGGAGCAACAGAAATGCTCATTCATTGTTAGCAGAAGCACAAAATATTACAGTCACTTTGGAAGGAAAATGATAGCAATGGCCGCCATGGGGGAAATTGATGCTGTGAAGAAAGATGATGAAAGGTGAAGGATGATTAAGTATTAATTAACGGTTCATTGTGAAAGCCAGTAAATTATCTTGGGGAAAGACAGTATGATCAGAGCAGCCTTACACTTGGAGTTCAATAGAAATTGAGAGTCAGGTCCAAAATTTCAAGTGTAGAAGAATGCTAACCAATGTGGTATTTTCTATCTAGCTCCTAAGTGACTTAATTAGCATTGTGACTAGGAGGAAAAAGAGAGAGGGAAAAATTAAAAGAGCAAAATCCTGCACATGATTTAAGTACATTTGGGTTTATGTACCTGAAAATATTTAATCTCCAGATTGTCCTGAACTTTCTGAGAATACCTAAGCAGACAACTACTTCTTGGTAAGGCCAGTACTTTCTCTAGCTTGAAGATAGTACAAATGTTTCTCACAAACAGGGCAATATGAACTTCCCCAGATCTCTTTCCTTTTATTTTCTTGGCTCATGGACCAATAACTTGATGATTCCTCTTTGCAATCAAGAAATTTATAAGTTCATAAACTTCAAGTTAAATGAGAATCTAATGGCTATGTAATGAGCCACACAATATTACTTTGTTGTAAGGATTATTTATTAAATAATGAGTAACCAGGATTACCGAGATAAAGTTGCAGCAGAGAATGGGAAGTAGTCATGCTTTTATGGGGAATCCCTTAGCTGATTGGTTTCTTGGGCTAAAATGACCCATGCACCACTCAGTACTATCTCCACTGATCACCAGAGGGAGAGGTTCATAAGGACTGGAATGTTAGAAATCTATACCCAGAAGTAATAGCTTCGCTACTATGCATCTAATATCCATGCTGTATTGAGTAAATGTTGCTTGAAACCTCTTTGCCACTTCTTATTTCACAAGTTTATTATATCTCAGTACTTAAGCATTTTTGATGAAAGTGGGCATTGCTGTATCTCAATTCATAATGAACTGAGGCAATTTTTAAAAGGTTAACTCTTTTGAAAATTTAACGGAAGTTAGAACTTATTTTCATTGAAAATTTTGAATGTGCACATACATATAATATACACAATTTCAAAGTTATTTGTGGATGTCAAAAATTCTTGATTGCAGATGACAACTTTTCGTACTTTGTGTCAGAAATTTATATACTCAAATATATCAGGGCTCAGTCTAGTATCCCTTAGTTTGAATAAAGTATTACAGCTATATATTTTGTTCCTGAGATATTAACAACTTGATAGTGTCATTGCATTACTATCAGAAAAGATGATTTAGTTAATTGGTCAATGAGATATAATGATTACCAATAAAGGTAAGAGTGTTCCACTTAAGGTCTGTTTCCCACATCATACTTTTGTATTTAAACAAAGGTCAGTAAGCATGAAAATGAGTAGATATGATGAGATGTTTTAGCAGTCTATTAAAAAGTGTTTTCCATACTGAATTATAGCTCTCTTCATTTTATTATTTTAAGACCCCTCAAAAGCATTATAACTCATTAACTTGTGCATTGAAAATATACTCATTGCTGTGAACAGTTTATTGTTAAGACATTTTGTAATAAAACTTGACCCATATCATTATAGAATATCCTTTCTTAATAATTTAACAAACATTGACTTCCTGATGCGAAATGAGCCAATTAAAGTCACTTTAAATATTCATAAGTTTCACTAGGTCGCTATCAATTTTAAATAAGAACAGTATATAATATACTGCAGCTTAGTTTTTTCTATTTGAAAATACAGCTGATCTCACCACAATTATAGTTCTCTATCACATTTCCCAATTGAATTGGCATTTTAGGTCTTCTATGATCTTCCTCCCTAACTTGATTTGTTAAAGAAATAAGAAGTGAGGCTGAAGAATTCCATCTTCTAGTCAATTTGAAGAGCTCTGAATCAAATTTACTCATGTCTTTTATTTTTTCATATATTCTACTATAAAATTAGAGAAGCATCAATGACACTAGAACAAATATACATCTTTAGTTTAATGAACATAATGTCTAAAGAAGAATCCGGTTTTAATAGACTTCAGAGACTGTTTATTTAAGCTTGAAATAAAATCATCCTAAAAAATCTGGAAGAAAATACATCCAAAACGAAGAGTCAGTTAATAAGTCTGGTACAGTAATCAAGCTCTATTCCTGAAAAATGACATGAATTTCCAGTAGAGCAATGAAACTATGAAGCCAATCCACATTTGAGACCCTGACTAAATGCCCAGAGCCTTAAAATCTAATGTTTTAAATTTAAAAATCCTGTGTCTAAGTGTATCATTCCTCCCAATGACAATATAGTATTAAAGTTAAAGGGATGACTATCACATTATGCCTAGATATCCTCCTTTCTGGTTTCACTTCCTGCCTGGAGCTGGGAGGTGACAGCATCTCAGTCACCTGAAATAGCCAGGAAATAAGTTTAGCATAGTTTTGGGATTTGGATATTGAAAGCTTCAGAGTCAATATAACACCCTCTTGTTTTCCTTTATATCAGTTTCTGCAGTGGTTGAATAAAGACGGTACTGCATTTCTTAAAACTTAGAAAGTTCATGTGATTCATTTCTGAAGACACATGAAAGAGAAAAATCAAAAGAAAGGCTCTACCTAGAAATGGTCCCAGACATTCAGGAAGGAGTCAAGCTTTGCCTTTATGTGTGTGCTACATATTACTTTGCAAACTGGGTTACAGAGTTTACACAGTAAACTTTAGAAAGACCACCTGTCATCCAACACTGTTTTGCCACTTAAGTCCTAATGAACCCACAACTATGTCTTGAGATGCAACTAGTCTTGAAGGATTTATTTGTAAATAAAAGAAATATAGCTTCACTACTTTTGGATATTTGAAAGTTTTGCTGTTACTCCCTGATAGGAAGTAATCAAGCTTAAAACGGTGGTAGGGAAAGACAGAGCTATTTCTTTCACTTCACTAGAGTACACAGCAGAATCACAGAACTGCAGTTTGCAGGAAATCCTTGGCAGCAGTTAAGTGTAATCAGCAGCACAGCAGGAAGGGTGTTTGGCAGGGGTACTCCAGTCTGAGAGTTTTGCTTAAGGAAGTCATATTACTGAGCATAAGCAGGGAGACTTAATCGATGAGCTGAATGAAGAAAAAGTATTATTAGTACCCAGCAGAAGTATCTGTCTACTTCAATAACTGCAGATTCAGTGGAAGTAACACAGCAGTAGTGGTGGTGATGTCTAGAAAATGTGGTGGCATGTGACAATCAGAACAAGGAAATGTCAAATGAAGATCAGGGTGAGGAGAATATATAAATACAATGCTAAATATTTTATGGTACACTTGACTAGACTTCATGAGAAGGTGAAAATTTTCTGTGGCAGAGGTTCCAATATATATTAATTCTAGCTGTTTTCCCAAGGTATAATTCCTTAAGGTAAAGTTAATACAATGACCTTATTGTTTTAACTGACAGAAATTATTTTTAGACAGTGCACATACAACAGACTTTATGTGTTTCAGAAACGTGAAAAAACACAATCAAGTTCTGAGGTAGAGTGTGGCACCAAATGTTTATGTATCTCATTGAAAATTATTCATTTACTGTTATCTAAGATAAGTAGTTAGATTCTTATCTTGATTGGCCAGGGGGCATTGTGTATAATTTATAAAGTCATTTGAATATAACAAGCAAACTTAAGTTCCAGCCTTTAAGCATTTGAGAATGCTCTATTATTTGCTTTAATTATGTTTTAACTTTTCTGAGCATCTAAATAAATAGAAATCATTGAGTATCTGTACATTTTAAAACAAAATGTACCAACAGTCATAGAATATATATATGAATACATATGAATAATTTTCAAATTTATATGTTTATATAAATGCATGCGCATATATTATAAACTGTGTTTTCTACCGAAGCATCATACATATCTCTACAGTTTTCAAGTTACTTAATGTTCTTGAATATTTGCTTTCTCAAATATAAAATATGGATATTAATATATTTTATGGAACCGGGCTCGGTGGCTCAGCCTGTAATCCCGTGCCTTGGGATTTTGAGTTGGAGTCTCACTCTGTCGCCCAGACTGAAGTGCAGTGGCTGCTCCTGGCCACCGCAGCCTCGACCTGCCGGGCGATCCTTTAGCCTCAGCCTTCCAAGTAGCTGGAACTTCAGGCACGCGCGACCACGCCCGGTTAGTTTTTGATTTCTTGTAGAGATGAGGGTTCGCCAATTTGCCCAGGCGGGTCTCGAACCCGCGGGCTCAGGCAATCCACTCACCTCAGCCTCCCAAGGCTTCAATCTGTATTTTATATTCAGTTTAAAAACTAGCATTGTGATTTTAAGAGGAATATAACTGATTGCATATTATAAGTGTTTTATTTGGGTTTTTTGTTTGTTTGTTTGTTTGTTTTTGTGTTGGAGTCTCACTCTGTCGCCCAGACTGGAGTGCAGTGGCCGCTCCCGGCCACCGTAACCTCGACCTGCTGGGCTCCAGCGATCCTTTAGCCTCAGCCTTCCAAGTAGCTGGAATTACAGGCATGCGCTACCACACCCGGCTGATTTTTTGATTTATTGTAGAGATGAGGTCTCGCTGCCCAGGCAGGTCTCGAACCCGCGGGCTCAGGCAATCCACTCACGTCAGCTTCCCAAAGGTGCGGGATTACAGGCTGAGCCACCGAGCCCACTTAGTGTTTTATTTGTATTTTCTCCTGCTAATAAATGATATGATCAAATAACCTTCATTTAGAAGCCTGAACATGGTATTGGACTCTACCTCAGAAAGACATTTGAAAAGAAAATGTATGTAGAAAAATTATCGTTTCAATTGTTGTCATTGAAATAAATATTTCATAAATGTTAACTATAAAACAGATAGTATCCCAGGCCCTTATATTAAAAGCAAAAACAGATGTGGTGAATGATCTAATGGGGACTATTTAATGAGCGATTTAAATTCTTAACATAAGAAAAAAATAACATGAAGTGTGACCATAGATGGACCAGCAATTAACCTAAGTGGGTCAAGAAGGTGTTCCCAAAGAATTGCCACTCAACTTGAGGGTTAATGAATACGAGAACCTAGCAATCAAAGGGTTTGAGCCTTTCTGAGGTGGTAGAGTCAATGCCTGAAGATGATGATGATAAAGTAAGCTAGCCAATTATACTGGCTATTGAATTTGTGCTGGGCAGTTTGCCAAGCACTTTCACTGGCATTAGCTCTAACTTTGTACTTTCTAATTAGTCTTTCTAATTAGGTCTAATCATTCAACAACTCTTGAAGTAATTTTTGTTATTGTCATCTTAGAAATACAGAGTATGGTATAGGGAGGTAAACAACTTTGCCTGAGTCACCGAGCTTAAGTTATTTTGGTAGGTATGAATCCCATATATGACAGCTCCTGAGTCAGAATCCCTACAAATTATATTTTATCATATTATCTTGTTATATTACATTAATTTATTTAAAAAGTAAAGGAAGTTCATAATTCCTGGAGCAAAGAAGATGGTTAAAAGGAGAGAAGGAGGGTTTATGAGGTAGAGATGATTCGAAGTAGCCTTAAAATGTAATATAACTGGAAACCAGATCATAAGAAGCCATACTAGAGAGATCGGATATTAATTGCAAAGACAATAAATAATTAAAACCAAATTTTAATCAAGGAGCTAGCATAATTATCTTAACATTTTTGAAGGCCCACTTTATATAAGCAAGAAATGATTATAGAGGGGTGAGAAGTTAACGTGTAAAGTAGAAATTTACATGGCATCTGAATGCAAGATATTGGGGTGAGGAAAATGTCTTTTGAGAAATTTGGATACACTTGAAATTTAGTTGGAACACTGAATTGGTAGATATTGCAATTGGCTTCCTCAGGAAGGAAACCTTGAGATGGCAAGATTTATTTAGTAAAATAATTAAGACATGTTCTTGAGACTAAATAACACCTCTGGGATGAAAGGAAGCTGTAGGAATGGTCAAAGGGGAAAGTTAGGCTTCAGAGCTGCAACAAAAAGATAATTTAGCCATATGGAGTTAGTCATTCCAAGGCCTGGACTGGAAGTACCTGGCATTGAGGTCTCCACATGGAATAGTTATTAGAAGAAGGCTTCCCTTAGCAAAAAGAAGTGAGCTTGGGGATGTCTTTTCAGCCAGAAACAATACCTGAAGAGAGCGGACAGCTGATGATTATCAGCTGGCAGCATTTATGACCACTCGGTTTTTCTGCCCTGAGCAGCTCTCTCGATGGTACGTTACGATATACAAAATAGAAGGATCTCTGTTTGGAAGGTGATGGTAAAAATGTGTCAAGGGTTATGTCCAGGTTAATGAACACAGCGATAGATTAAATGACCTTTCTACGTGCTTATATAATCATCAAGAATGATTAGGTATGTAGAGAAAGAGGACTAATTTAATTGTGGACAGATTTGAAATTGAGGGACCTTGCAAGGTAAAGCATTCCATTAGTTATCAACATACACGGTTCTAAAGTTTAGGAGAGAAGTGTGAGAAATATTTGAGATTCCTCAACATAGAGATATAACTGATCATTGAAACTGATCATGAATTGAAATCATTAATACATGGAATGAATTAAATTACTTATGGAACATATTTTGAGAAAGGAAAAAAAGTATCCCAAAATACAAAGCTAGCACATTTTAATTTGATGTTATTCATCTTTAAATCAGGGGTATATTTAAGGTCTTGTATATATTTTATTCACGTCTATTCACAACCCATCATAAGAGAAAAGGAAACATTATTTCTCAAAAAAACCATACTATTGTCTAAGAAAGAATAGATAGTAAATAAATAAAAATACATAACATTCCCATGAAACAATTTTAAGTAGTCTGGACATGCAGATAATGTGATCAGGGAGATTATTTACATGGGTATTGGTGTGAAGTGAAAGAACATTGTAGCTTTTGCCTGTTACTACATGCACAAACTTACAGACAGGATTGCGGTGTTTTGGGTCTTGATTTCTGTTGATTATCTGAAAGCTGCTGGAATTACAGGTAAATTTTTTCTTTTTTATACTTTTTCCATACACTTGTTCAATTTCATCTACTTTTTTTGGTTCATTCATTTTGAAATAGCATCATGTCAGAACAAAATATGGTGATCTCTAAAGTAGTTTGGGGCAAGATAACACTGTTAAAAAGTATACTCCCTTTTGGTCATTTTATCTTTGGTATCTTTGCTCGTAAAATTATGCTATGCTTGTTTTGTTTTTTCTATGTCTCCATAGACCTTTTGAAATCTAAGCTTCTGAATTGGGTGTTATAATTACTTCTGATTAATATAGCATCCCATTTAAGCTTATTAATTCTGTTCATTTTCTTCTCACTAAAATTATTCAATTATCAAACAAATAATGATAAGGTTAAGAGGTCTTTTTATTATGGAAGTTTGAAAGTCATTAATACATATGCATCAACTGTTATGTACCAGAGTATAATTTAAATGAAGGCCACTAATTATATTTATTTTAAAATTTTATTTTAGAAGTATAGGGTACATGTGGGGATGTACTGCATGAGAAAATTGAGTGCAGGGGAGGTTTTGGATTTTAGTGAACCCTCTTTCTCCCAACAATGGATCAAGTACCCAGTGTGTGGTGTGTGCCCATTATTCCTGCTCCTCCCTTCCTTCTTCCTTTAGTAGTTTCCAGAGTCTATTTATCCCACCTTTGTGTTCACATAACCAGTAACCAGAGTGTGTTTATGAGTGAGAACGTGCAGTAGTCATTTTTTTTTTTTTTTTTTCTGTGATAGGTCACTTAGTATGATGGTCTCCAGTTGCATTAATGTTGCTGTGAAGGACATGATGTTATTCTTCTTTATGACTGTGCAATATTCCGCTGTGTATATGTACCACGTTTTCTTTATTTACTCACTTTCAATGGACATCTGGGTTGGTCTCATGTTTTTGCTATTGTGAATATGCTGCAATGAACATATGTGTGCAGGTGTCTTTTGGTAGGTTAAATTATGTTCCTCTGGATGTATTCCCAGAAGTGGGATTGCTGGATCATGTGGTAGCTCAATTTCTAGTTCTTGAGAAATAGCCACACTACTTTCTACAAAGGTTGAACTAAGTTATATTCCCACCAACAGTGTAGAATCATTCCCTTTTATCCACAGCTGCACACACATTCGGTGTGACTTTTTTTTTTAATGATAGTCATTCTTACTAATGTTAGGTGACCTTAAGTTTTCTTCTAAGATTCTTGTAGTTTGAGGATTTATATTTAAGTCCTTCATTCATTTTGAGTAAATTGTTATATGATGATATGTAGGGGTCCAGTTCCATTCTTCCTTATGTGGTTAACAAGTTTTCCTGGTACCTTTTGCTAAATTGGGTTTCTTTTCCCAATATTAGCTTTCATAGACTTTGTTAAAGATGAGTTGTTTGAAGGTCTGTGATTTTATTTCCGGATTCTCTGCTCTGTTCCACTGGTCTATGTCTCTATTCCCGTACCAGTACTGTGCTGCCTTGGTTACTGTAGCTTTATAGTAAAGTTAAAAGTATGCAAGTGTGAGGCCTCCAGCTTTGTCTCTTTTGCTGAATTGTTTAAGTTGTTTGGGCTCTTTTTTGCTTCCATATGAATTTCTGTATTGTCTTTTCTAGGTCTGTAAAAAATGATGCTGGAAATTTGAAAGGAATTGTGTTGAATCTATAGATTGCCTTGGGTTGAATAAACATCTTGATGATACTGATTCTCCAATTCATGAACATGGGATATTTTTTCGTTTGTTTGTATTATCCTTGATTTCTTTGAGCATTGTTTTGTCATTCTCATTGTAAAGGTAATTTACCTCTTTAGTTAGGTAAATGCCAAGGTATTTTATTTATATATTTTTCACAGATATGGTGAATGAGATTGTGTTTTCTATTTATTTGGTTCTCAGCTAGCTCATTGTTGGTGTATAGAAATACCACTGGTTTTGCACATTGATTTTGTATCTTGAGATTTTCCAAAAGTTGCTTAGTAGTATGAGAAGATTTTTGACAGACTCTCTGGGGCTTTCTAGGTATAGAATAATAACTTCTGCAAAGAGGGAACACTTAACTTTCTCTTCAGAGAAGTCAGATATGTCTGATTTTTTTCTCCTGAATGATTGCTCTGGCTAGGACTTCCAGTACTACATTGAATAGGGAAGATGAGAATGGGCTTTTTGGTCTTGTTCCAGTTATTACAGGGAAATACTTCCAGCTTCTGCCAATTAAGTATGATATTGGCTTCAGGTTTGTTATAGATGGCTCTTATTATTTTGAAATATGTTCCTTCAATGCCTAGGTATTCTATGATATTCAAGAAGTGATGCTGGGTTTTCTTATTTTGACTGATTGTTTCTGCATCCAGTGAGATAATCATGTGGTTCTTGATTTTACATCTGTTTGTGTGATGGATTACATTTATTAATTTAGATATGTTGAATCAGTCTTGCATCCTGGGGATGAAGCTCACCTGATTGTAATGGGTGATCTTTGAAATGTGCTGTTGGATATGATTTACTAAAATAATTTTTGCCAATTTTTGATTGTATGTTCAACAGGAAAATGGGCCTGTATTTTTTCCCTTGCTAGTTCTTTGTTCTAGGGTATCAGAATGATATTGGCTTTGTAGAATAAGCTAAGGAAAATTCCTTCCTTCTCAATTGCCTGGAATACTTACACTAGGATTGATATCAGCTCTTCCCTGTACATCTTGTAGAATTCAGCTGAAAAACCATTTTTTTTTTTTTCTGGTAAGATTCACTGTGGAGGTTTCTTATAATTAAGTTGAGTTCTTGAATTGTTATAGGTCAGTTCAGTTTTCAATATCTTCCTGTTTCAATCTCGGGAGGTTATGTGATTCCAGGAATTTCTCCATGTTCGTTAGATTTTCTAGTTTATTTGCATAGAGATGTTTGTAGTAATTTCTGATAATCTTTTTAATATCTTCAGGGTCATTTGTAGCAGTACATTTTTCATTCCTAATTGTGTTTATTCAGACTTGATCTCTCTTTTTATTTGTCAATCTAGCCAGAAGTCTGTCAATCTTATTTATTCTTTCAAAAAACCAGATTTTTTTTTTTTTGAGTTGGAGTCTCACTCTGTCGCCCAGACTGAAATGCAGTGGCCGCTCCCGGCCACCACAGGCTTGACCTGCTGGGCTCAGGGGATCCTTTTGCCTCAGCATTCCGAGTAGCTGGAATTACAGGCGCGCACTACCATGCCCGGCTAATTTTTTAAAATTTATTGTAGAGATGAGGTCTCGCCTGCCCAGGCGGGTCTCGAACCCACGGGCTCAGACCATCCACTCACCTCAGCCTCCCAAAGGCGCGGGATTACAGGCTGAGCCACTGAGACCGGCAGAACCAGATTTTTTTCATCAAATTTTTCTATGATATTTCTTTTTATTCAGATTTATTTTAATAATTTCAGTTTTCTACTAAATATAGGATTGGATTGCTCTTGACTATCCAGCTCCCTGAGATATGTTGTTAGACTGTTTACTTGAAATTTCTCTATTTTCTTGATATGTGCATGCAATGTTATAAAATTTCCTATCAGCACCACCTTTGTGGTATCCCAGAGACTTTGATACGCTTTGTCTTTGTTTTTATTATTTTCCAGGAATCTTTTTTCCATGATTTCTTTGTTAACACAAAAGTTATCCAGAAACTTACTATCTAATATCTAAGTGTTTGCGTGTTTGAGGTTTATTTTGTTAATGATATTTATTGTTTTCACTGTGGCTTGAGAAGATGCTTAGTATGATTTTGATCTTTTGAAATTTGTTTATGCTTGATTTATACTCAAGAATGTGGTAAATCTTGGAGTATCTTCCATGTACTGATAAGAAGCATGTGTATTTTGTGGTTGTTGGGCAAGTGTCTGCAGATGTCAATTTGGTCAAATTGGTCGAGTGTTGAGTTAAGGTACGGATTTTCTTGTTATTTTTTGCTTCAATGATCTGTCAAAGGCTCTTAGTGGAGTGTCAAAGTCTCCCCTATAATTGTGTGGGTGTCTATATCTTCTCTTAGTTTAATTAGAAAGTGCTTTATAAATCTGAGTGCTCTCCAGATTTCATATATATTGGTTGGTTTCATATATATTAAAGATGAATATTTTTGCATTTACACTGAGCCTTTTATCATTATATAGTGTCTTTTTAAAAAATTTATTGGTTTACAGTCTGTTTTATTCTGATTAAATAATAGCTACTCCTACTCTTTTTTTTGGTTTTGTATTTGCATGAATGATCTTTTTTACAACCCTTTGCCTTCAAACTGTGTGCCATTTGCAGTAAGATAGATTTCCTAAAGGCAGCAGAAGGTGGGATCATGTTTCTTCATCTAATTTGCTACTCTCTAACTTTTGAGTGGCATATTTAGTCATTCATGGTGAAGTAAATTATTAATGTGTGGGGTTTTATTCCTCTCATATTGCTATTAATAAGGTGCTTTACTTTTACGTTTTGTGGTTCATTTGTATGGTCTGTTAAGTTTTTGTTTGCCTGTGCTTTTGCAATGGGTAAAACAGTTCTTTTATTTCTGTATTTAGAATTTTCTTAAGAATCTCCTTAAGGGCGCATCTGGAGGTTGCATGTTCTCTAAGGGATTAGACAGTATTTTATTTCTCCTTCATTGATAAAACTTAGATTTGTGGGATAGAAAATTTGGGGCTGGAATTTATTTTGTTTAAGAACATTAAATTTGAGGCCCAAGTTCCATCTGGTTTATAGGGTTTCTGCTAAGAAGTCTGCTGCAATTCTGATGGGTATCTAGCTGTATTTATAACTATTTCTTTCATGCTTATCTTGTGGAGATTATTATTATGTCTTGAAAATTGTCTTCTCATGTAGTACCTTGCAGATGTTCTTTGGATCTGTGTCTACCTGGTCACCATTCTAGCAATATACGAGAAATTTTTTTGGATGACTTATTTGAAGACTTGTTCCAGGGTGTTTTTCTATTTCCCATTCTGTCTCAAAAATGACACTCAGTCATGGATTTGGTCTCTTTACCTAATCTCAATCATCTCATAGACTTTGCTCATTCTTCTTGAGCCTTTTTCCCTTATTTTTATTGGACTTAGTTCAATAGTTTGATCCTCAAGCTCTTAAAATCTTTCCTCTGCCTGGTTGATTCTACTACTCAGGCTTATGATTGTGCTTTGAAATTTCAGAAAAGAACATTCATTTCCAGGAATTCAGATCGGATCTTTCTTATAATGGCCAGTTCAACTTTTATTTCCTGCACTTTTTTTTTTTTTTGTTTTTGCCTGGATGATCTGTGCTGTCATCTTCTCACGGCTTTCCTTCATTCTTTTGGCCAACCATAGTTTAAAGCCTATATCTATCATTAGGGACAGGTCGTTCTGTATGGGTTTCATTGCTTGGGATCTAGGAGGTCTTTTTTTTGGGTGATGACTTATTAAGACTTTGGGGATTGTTTGTGTTTATTCACTGGTTCTTCCTCTTCTATGAAGACAGATGCTTCTCTCTCTCTCTCCCTCTCTCTCATTTTGTTGTATTTTAGTTAAATAAGTTTGCACTGTTGGAGTGAACTTTTATGGTTTTTATTTTTATTTTCACTTTTTTAATCCCCCATGGTGCTTCCTTGATGTGCTGAACTCCTCTTTAGTCCATGCAGTCCTGATCACTGTGTTCTGCTGCTCTGCTGAGTCTAGCTTACCTAGGAGGCTGCCACAATTTGGCTGGTGCTGGAGGATGCTTGCAATGGATCCAGTGATGTGAAAGCACAGGAGTTAAATTCTAAGAGGAATTTGTCATCAATGTCTCTAGAAGACTCTCTGGAAAAGCTCTCTGATACTTCAGTCTATAGACTCATCTTTTAGACATATGGTTTTATGGGCTTTTTGTTGTTGTTTTTTGTTCCTTTATTATCACATGAAAGTGAAGAAGCAAATTACATGCACATACTTAATAGCATCAGAATTTTAATTTATTTTGGCATTCACCTTACAGTAAACTCTAAAGTAGAGCATAGTTTAGCTAAAAGTTATCAAAAATATACACAACTTTACCTTGTAGATACACATCTTTTTTGGCATTTTCTCTGTTGACCGCCTCATCGGGAGTTTGCAGAAGTACAGAAGAAACACAAAAGAGACCACATTAAGTAACTTACTATCTGCCTAATGACATTTTAGAGGAGATTTTTGTGTTTTCTGAAAGTTGAGAACGTATGAGTATCCTGCTGCCCCCCAGGATTTCTATCTATTGCAATGGCACAATGAATTCATTCTATAACATTCTGTAGTTTATCTTCCCAAACTTCATCTGCATGCAGCCTACTTAGGTAGTTAATCCTCACTTGTACCCTTCATTCCTATAATAAAACAAAATTTTAAAAAAATAAAAGAAAAATAATAGGTATTTCTCCAGAGGATTATTATTATTGCCTCAGATGTTGTAATGGACGATTCCAGTTGGTCTCCAGCCAGGAGGTAGTGCTTGGAGGAAACAGCCAGCTGTGATGGTGATGATGGGCTTTTTGTTTGCCCACTGTTTTCCCATGGAAGTGTGCAAGTGTCCTAGGTGATGAGTGGGGTTATGGACACTCCCAAATTTCCTCAATCCCTGGAATTTTGAGGGAGTGGCGGGTAAAGCTGGTTGAGGGAAGATAGTATTATCAGTTATTATGGTCTCTAAGTCCATCCAAGTTGCTGTGACATTCATAATTTTGTCCTTTATGGCTGCTTAGTATTCCACCATGTATATGTACCACTTTTTTTTATACAGTTCTCTTTCAAGGGCAGCATGGTTGGTTCCATATTTTTGCTATTGTAAAAATGCTGCAATGAACACGCACGTGCAGGTATCTTTTTCATCGAGTGATTTGAGTTTCTCATGGTATATTCCTAGTAAGGAAATTGCGAGGACATATGGGAGGTAGATTTTTAGATCTTTTAGGAATCGCCAAACTGTTTTCCACAGAGGTTGTATGAGTTTACACTCCCAACAACATTGTAGAAGTGTTCCCTTTTTGCCACATCCTCTCTAGCATTTGTTGTTTTTTGAGTTATTGATGATGGCCATCCTGACTGGCGTTAGGCGGTATCTCAGTGTGGCTTTTATTTGCATTTCTTTGATGACTAGTGAGGCTGAGCATTTTTTCATGTATTTGTCGGCTGCTCCTATGTCTTCTTTTGACAAGTGCCTATTCATACCTTTTGCCCATTTTGTAAAGGGGCTGTCTGTTTTTTTTCTTTTTGGCACATTTGAAAAAACTAAAAAGTTCTTTCAGCAACAGGGTCTCTGCTGCAGCATACCTTAAACTGGAGCTGCCTGCAATGGCAGTACCTGCCTTTGGGTGAGTGAAAGTGGCTGACCTGGGATTCATTCCTGACCGGGAGCTGGCTACCAAATGCTATCTATAGGAAATGAGTTATTGGGTATGACTTGGCTATAGTTGTTCAGGGTTTGAGTAGTGAACCCATTTCCTAGGATTCTACTTGCCTCTGGCAGCATACAGCTATGCCATATCAAGTCTATTTCGTATGGAGGTTCAGAGGGGTACCCATAATATTCAAAGGGGGCCTTCCCAGTCCATGACAGTAGCATGTGAGGAGTCCTGACTTCCAGCATTCACCATTTATTGCTTCCAGAGGCTTCTCTCTGTTTTTTATATCAACCAGGCAGAGAAGGGGCTTCCTGGCTCCAAAGCTAGCTGCTTGTTCTCTTTCCTGGCTGAATTATAACTTCATTTTACTTTTAAAATGTACTATTTTCCTAGGGCAATGTATGTTTCTATTTTAAAATCGACCTTCTGTGCAAATCTCTTGATATATTGCAAAAATATTTTATATATTTTGTATAGTTAGGTTTATAATGGTCCTGTATGGTGACACCTCATTTAAATCTTAATAACTAAAATTCAGTATGTAATTTTCTTAATTTAGGGAGATGTTAATGTTAAAATTAAAATGACTTTAGGCTGAATTAAACAAATTGCCATAAGATGCTGTTAATATGCATCAAAGTTCATTGCTTAGTGATAATCTGAGAACCACATGATGTGTAAAAAGGAGACAGATTTTTCAGGTACTTGGTATCCAAGAAGAAGGTGCAGATAGGAGCTAAATGCTATAATCTATAATTTGAACTATGAGAATTATGATTAAAACTATACTGTAAGATCATGTGATTTTTCTTCTTTTTTTGAGGTATCAGAGAAAACATTCTAAAACAAATACACCTTTATTATGTAGGAAAGAAAGAAAATATCTAAAGGTAAATATTGTGAGTTTCAGGAAATTCAATAGTTTTCCTGTAAGAGCAAAATAATTTACAAGTCTGAGAGATAGAACATTTGGAAAAAAATATTGTTTTAGTCACATTGTTTGTGTTTGAGGCCACAATTCTCTAATCAATTAGGTCAAGGAGGAGAGGAAAGTTAATGTGCAAATATAAGAACAACTAGACAAAATGATGTGATACTTTTGCAAGGGATTCAGTTTACAAGTAAAATTCAGAATGACCTATGCCAGTGGTCAGAAATACATAGACTAGGAAAAGAGATACTGAACTAATGGCAAAAACGATTTAAAATTTTGAACAAAATGTAAATCAAGTCAAATAAAACCTTCTCTGCACTAACATTGCTTAAAACATTAGTTAAGAAGACTGACTCCAAATTATAGTATTTAAAAATTGTATAATATTAATCCATACAATGCAGTAGATGTCCAGTGTCTACACACACACACACACACACACACACACACACACACACACACACACAATGTACTACAAAACAGAATAAAATAAAAGAAGGCTATTAAAAAGATGCATGTGCATCTCCTTAGTCTAAGTTTTCCTTACAATTTTTCCTTGTTTATATAGTGTACTTTAACTACAGTTAAGAATAGTTTAAAACACCATATTATTTTTTTTATTTGGAGTTTATAAGAATGGTATTATGTACTATATGATTTTTTAATATTTCATCTATATTCACCACATATATAAGAAATTGCAAACACTGTATTGTTCATTTTCCTGCTTGGTTTTTATAAAAATGGTATACTTTTGGGTGGTCTACTGAAAATTGCTTTTTCTTCGCTTACAGCAAACTAATTGTTCATTGATTTTTATGACAATAATACTCTGTAGAATGAGTAGACTAATGTTTTTAAAAAATATTTTCAGCCGGGCTCGGTGGCTCAGTCTGTAATCCCGTGCCTTTGGGAGGCATGGTTTGAGACCCGCCTGGGCAGCAAGACCTCATCTCTACAATAAATCAAAAAATCAGCCGGGCGTGGTAACGCATGCCTGTAATTCTGACTACTTGGAAGGCTGAGGCGGAAGGATCGCCGGAGCCCAGCAGGTCAAGGCTGTGGTGGCCAGGAGCAGCCACTGCACTCCAGTCTAGGCGACAGAGTGAGACTCCAACTCAAAAAATATATATATATATTTTCTACCCCAATAGACTTTTGACATTTAATTTTTAGTTTCCTGTGATTTTTTTTTTTTTTTTTTTGAGTCATAGTCTCACTCTGTCATTCAGGCTTTAGTGCAGTGGCATGCTCACCGCCACCCCAGCATTGACCTGCTGGGCTCAGATGACCCTTCCATCTCTGTCTTCCATATGTGACTTTCATTTAATTTATATCAATTTTAAAATATGGTGCTGTCAGAGTTTATTTTTTTATTCAAGTGGGAAGTAACCAATAACTTGCTTTGTCTAAATTTATATTTCCTCAATTACTAATGGAGTTGAATATCTCTTAATTTCTTTTATCATTATATACATTTTTTAATTGTGATGTTTCTGTCCTTTGTCAATGTTTATGATATGTTGTTTACCCTTTTCTTATCAAATAGTAGCAATATTTTACATAGTCAACATTCCGATTATTTTAATTACATGAATTTCAAATATATTCTGATATTTGTGACTTTTCATTTATAATACTCTCAGGCCAAAGACCACCAACATCACAGTTGTCATTAAACAGGTTTCTCTATTACTCTGTACAATGAAGGTTCTAGAAGCTACACTCTGAGTAACCATGAGCATCTTAGAGAGAGAGTTACAAAATATTTTATGATAGGATCCAGGGTTGTATCCAGAGATTTGAGGAATAATTTAATAAGTAAGTAGAGTTTTGTTCTGGATTGGATTCTGTCAAGATGTGGAGGTAAGCCCATAATTGGATAACTAAGTAAATTTTATCTAGGAGGAAGGGATATAAGAATAAGACTAAAGTTGTCATTTGTATTTTTTTTTTTAAATAGCAGTCACTCATGTTAGTCAGGGTAGGGGATGTTTCCTTTTGTAATTTGAACAATGCATTTTGACTATGTTAAGACATGATTTGGAGTCATGGTAGATAAAATAAGGGTCTCCAAATATAGCTCATATTCTAATACCCTAAGCCTATAAATGTTACCTTTTATGGTAAAAGATTCAGATTTGGTCAATTAAGAATCTTGAGGTGCAGCTTTCATACTGAGTAATCTGTGTGGGTCCTGAATTAATCACAAGTGTCCTTATAAGAAGACAATATAGAGAGAGATTTGACTACAGAGAAGAAGAAGACAATATGACTGAAAACTAGAGATTATGGTGATGTGGAAACAAGTCAAGCAATGTTGGCAACCACCAGAATCTGGAAGTGGCAAAACACAGATATTCCCTTGAAGCCTTCAGAATGTACCAATATCTTTTTTTAAAAATTATTTTTTTAGAAAACAGGATTTATTAAGAGGACAGAAAAAGCTCCCACAGTGGAAGGGGACCCAAAAGGGTTGCCTAGTATCTTTATTATAAGCCCATAAGAATCATCTTGGCCCATTATACATCATAAATAATTAACTTCTGTTTAGTAGTAGAGCAAGTGTTTTAACAAATATCATAGTCCATAGGGTCCAGGTATAGTCTTATGATTTTAAATACAGTGATATAACTGAAAAAAATGCATGTCCCTTTAAAAAATTATGTTGCTTTTATCGATTTTCTCAGTATCTTATTCATCAACACTACAAAAGTATTTGTTATTAAAGATAACAATTACAAAACTATGAAATTTGTTAGCTATTCAATTTTAGATCTAAACACTTGTATTGATTTTGATAGATAATCATGTCTTTGACTTAATGTTTGCTCTTATATAATAGCACAAACTTTTTAACCACCAGGATCTTCCAATGAGTAATGTACTGATAACAGTGGAAGCCTATTTGGCACTAAGTACTTGAGCATGGTTCTTATCTTCCCTATAGTTTTATATAACAGAATTCACATCAAATTAGGAAAAGAGTACATTTAAATTACATCTTTAATGATGAGAAAGGTAATAGTTGTAAAAAAAAATAATATTTATTAATATCTATTAATACAATTATTTTCTGTTACAGGAAAATTATTTACAAAAAAGCTAAATATTTATTGCTTTCTCTATGTTTATTTTTGTCTTATCATGGTTAAGGATAAATGCTGAGATATGTTGTTACCTTAACATCCCCGGTAAATCATGACTTCTGGCATCTAAGCTTTTTGTAGATTTCACCAACATGACTCTAGTTTTTGCTGCATATATTGTTATTGACCAATGGAGCATCAGAAAACATGACCCAAGCAGAAGTGTAATAAACTCCCGGGCATTGATTTTTATTCCAGTTGAAATACTCTGACAACAATGTAAGAAACCTCAGGTTAGATTCCAGCATAGATATATTATGGAGAGAGAGTAATAGACAGTTATCACCCAGACCCAGATATGTGAGATAGGCCGTTTAGCATGGTCTGCCTGAATGCTATAGGAGGGTCATTAATAACTAGGGTGGTTAATATTATGTCAATTTGTCTTGGCTAAGGATGCCTAGATAGTTTCTAAAACATTGAGTGTGTAAGGGACTATTACTGGAAGAGATTAGCATTTGAATCTGGAGACTAGTGAAAGAAGATTGGTCTCACCAATACAGGGAGTCATCATTTAATCCTTTGAGGTCTGAAAAGAACAAAGAAAGAAGGATGAATTTGCTGTCTGCTTGATCTGAAGCATTCACCTTCTCCTGCACTTGAACATTACACTACTGGTTCTTATACTTGCAGATTCAGACCAGGACATACACTACTGGCTCCCCTTGTTTGTCGGATTTTCAACTTGGACTAAAACTATACACCCAGCTTTTCTGGTTTGTCCAGGCCCCTCTAGTTTGCAGACATAAACAGACCCCAAATAACAAATATTGCAAGGGAAAGAGAGGGTGGGAGTGAAGACAAACAGAGAGACAGAGAGAGAGAGAGAGAGAGAGAGAGAGAGAGAGAGAGAGAGAGATAGAGAGGAGAGACTGATACAATGAATGTTTATATACAAATAAGTTTCATGTGACCAGTTTTTTGTGCTATGTATTTTCTTTATCTTATTTTCCAACAAAATTTATGTTTAAGAAAAGTTTTAGATTCATAGCAAAATTGAGTGGAAGATACAAAATATCCCATATACTCCCCGCCCCTTTATATGCATATCCTCCCCCCTTATCAATAAATAACCCCCATTAGAGTGTGTCATTAGTTACAAGAGATGAACTTACACTGCCACATTATTATTATCCAAAGTTTCTAGTCTACATTAGGGTTCAATCTTGACCTTATGCATTCTATGGGTTTGGATAAATTCATAATGACATGTATCACATGTATAGTAACATGTAGAGTGTTTTCACTGCACTAAAAATTATCTGAGCTCTCCCTACTCATCCCTCCTTCCTAACCTGTGGAAACCAATACTAATTTTATTGTCTTGGTAGTTTTTCCTATTTTCAGAAAGTCATATTAAAAATAATGTAGGAGAAAAATCTTAATAATCTTGAGTTTCATGATATTTTATACACAACAAAGGTATAGTTTATGAAAGAATAAATTATTAAAATGGATTTTATTAAAATTAAAAGTTTCTGCTTAACAACACACACTGTCAAAAGAGTGAAAAAATATGCCACAGACTTGGAGAAAATATTTGCAAGTGATATAACTGATGATGCACTTTTACCCAAAATATGCATAGAACGCTTACACCTTAATAATTAAAAGACAAAAAAAATCCCATTAAAATAATGAACCAAAGACCTTAACCGACACTTCACCAGAGATAATATACACATGGCAAATAAGCATATTGATAAATGATCTGTATGTCTTCAGAAAATGCAAATACAAACAACAATGAGATACCACTATATACTTATTAGAATGGTCACATTCAAGGAAACTGACAACACCAAATGGTGAGAATGTGGAGCAACAAACTCTTATTCATTGCTGGTAAAAATGCAAAATGTCACAGCCATTTTGGAGGACAATATGGTGGCTTCCTATGAAGTAAATAAACTCTTCATGTATTGACCAGCAATTGTGTTCCTTGGTACTAACCTCAGAGTGGAAACTTAGTTTCACACAAAAACCTACACATGAATGTTTATAACAGCTTTATTCATAATTGCCAAAACTTGAAAATAATCATGAAATCTTTTCATAGGTGAATGGATAAACTGTAGAATATTCAGACAATAAAATGACTCAGTGCCAAAATGAAACGAGCTACAAGGCATAAAAAGACATAGATTGAAATGGGTACTACTAAGGAAAAAAAAATTTGAAAAGGCTGCATGCTATATGTTTTCACATATATGACATTCTAGAAAAATAACCATTAGGTACACAATAAAAAATCATTGAATGTCAGGGATTAAAAGGACAGGGATGAATAGGCAGAGCACAAAGGATTTTCAGGGTGAAAATGCTCTGCATGTTACAGTACATGCAGATATATGCCATAATACATTTGTTCAAACCTATGGCATGTGCAACACAAAGAATAAACACTAATGTAAACTCGGGGCTCTGATTGATAGGGATGTGGCAGTGTAGGCTCATCCACTTTAACTAATGAACCACTGTTGCAATTAGTTAATGTAATGATAATGGAGACTACACTTGTGTCTTGGTAGGGGATATATGGAAAATCTCAACACAGTCCTCTCGATTTTGCCTTGAATTTAAAACTTATCTTTAAAAGAAAGTCAATTACATACAATGAACATATATGCAATTTTAAATTACACTTTATGATGTCCAAAGAGCATTCCACAATATGAAACTATCATAAACTACTCAAACATATCTCTACGGAAGTTAATTTGCTCTTGTTTTCAGTTTCATGCTATCATAGACAATTCTACTATTAAAATAGAGTAAGACTATGAGCAAGTGATGTGTCGATGATGCTGGGTTATAATGACTCACAAGAGCCAAATGTTAAATTTTTAGAAATTTTGTGAGCTTTTTATCAATTAAGCCATTATAAAAAATAAAATTTTATTTATTTTTAAATTTATTTTACACTATATAAACTTAAAATTAAATAAATTTTGTTGGAAATAAAAGTAATAAATACTCAAAAAAATCATGGTTTCCTAATTATTTCACACCATTATATCCTAATGGATGCATTTAAAGTTACTTACATTTATTAATTTATTTATTTCTGTATAGTGGAATACTCTATACAATAGTGTAAGGTTGCCCATCTATTCCCATTTTTGTTATTCATTATGTCATGCCAGTAGCTTGATATCAGTCAGGGTGGGCACATTTACATGATAAAAATTGTGTTTGTTTTTTGCACATAAAATCATTTTAATATTAATTGGTTATCCATGGACAGGATATAGAAATAGATTACAGGATGTCTAGAGGTGGGAGTGAATTGCTTCACTTCATACCTCTGCCTATTTCGTTTTTTTTTTTTCAAGTAAATATTAATCATATCATAAAGGTTAAACCTGTTAGAAATACAAACTTCTATAGCCCAATAAATCCCCATGAAAAGCATAAATGCATAGGTAAATTAGATAAAACACAAAAATTAAAATATTATTCTCTAAGCAGAGTATTATTTTAGTTTATGGAAAGATATTTTATACACTCTTTAAAAATGGGCATAGAAATTCTGGTAATTGAGATTAGGTTATATACTTTGTTATTGAAAACATGGGCTACCATATGACTTCTTTCACATATTTTAGACTGAAAGAGCACTGAACGTACCTATGCATAACTTTATCAAATCTGAACTCTTAATACATACCAAAGTAACATTATTCTCATGTTTTGAACCATTGCATGTTCTTTGATGAATCCATATTTCTTTAGTTCTTTATAATAAATAAGCTTGGAAATCACCAATTGCATTTTGAAATTCATGATCAAAGCCTATTTTCAGTGACATTTATTTGAACAAAATCAGGTATTTAATAGAAAATCTAGAAATGATCATTTCTATCCTACAATGAAGTTAGACAACTCTGTAGGGGCTAGCTCTACTCTTTACATTTGTGTCTCTCCTTTTTCAATTATTTTATCTGTAATATAATTTTCAAATATTAATATGAAACAAATTAAATAATGATGAAACAATTTAGTAATTCTTTTTGTCAAATATTAATAGAGAAAATAGAAAATAAAATAGCGAGCCGGTCTCGGTGGCTCAGCCTGTAATCCCGCGCCTTTGGGAGGCTGAGGTGAGTGGATTGCCTGATCCCGCGGGGTCGAGACCA
>NW_007247829.1:677454-679487 GCF_000164805.1 Carlito syrichta
ACTCCAGTCTGGGCGACAGAGTGAGACTCCAACTCAAAAAAAAAAGAAAGAAAAGAAAATAGTGATTCAAGCGAATGTATCTCCCGAAGCACATTTGTACTATTTTATTTTATTTCTTACTCAGCAGAGATAATTTTGTGTAAAATTCGAATCATTTTGCAATTCAAAAAATTTTAATTCTAGGAGCAAAAACATAGTCAACATTTTTAAGTTGTTTTTCAGATGTCAGAGAATTCAGTAGCCTACAGAATGCTAATTGATACTAATTTTGAACTACTTTAACTTCTTTGGCTATATAAGTTTATCTTCTTTTTTTCTCTTTTTTTTTTTTTTGAGTTAGAGTCTCACTCTGTTGCCCAGACTGGTGTGCAGTGGCTGCTCCTGGACACCACAGCCTCGACCTGCTGGGCTCCAGCGATCCTTCCGCCTCAGCCTTCCGAGTAGCAGGAACTACAGGCATGCGCTACCACACCCAGCTAATTTTTTGATTTATTGTAGAGATGAGGTCTTGCCAAGTTGCCCAGGCGGGTCTCGAACCCACGGGCTCAGGCAATCCACTCACTTTAGCCTCCCAAGGCGTGGGATTACAGGCTGAGCCACCGAGCCTGGCTATAAGCTTATCTTATAGCCCCAAGATATAGCTGACATTTTTTGTGAGCTACATATCTAACACTTCAGAAGATCAAACTTTATTTTCAGTCAAAGAAAGGCAATCAAGATGTCTGACCAAAATCAGAAGATTACAGAGTAGACTAAATGAGAAACTAACATATGCATTACTTGTTTCACTCTTTCTCTGTATCTTAGTTTTGATTTACAGTTACGTTAGAATTTGTTGGGGCTGAATTTTTAGTTGACTCAAGACCCATAGACTTAAGATTTACTTTTGATTTAAATTATATGAATTTTATTTTTTCTGATCAGCCATTGCTTTTGTCGAGGGCAGATTAACTTTATGTTTTTTTTTTAAATTTCAGCATTAACTATATTTAAACATTTATCTCAGTTTAGAAATTTAGAATGTATTTTCTTCCTTTTACCAAGTCAGTATAATGTTACTAGCATTACCAATGTTTCCTCAAATTTATAAAAAATCAGGAACTAATGGAAAACATTATAAAATTGAGAAGAAGTTTGTGGCATCTTGTGAATTTATGTCATCAAACCACCTTCAAATATACTTAAAAAAGCAGATCAGGAATGGCCACACAACTGCGGGACAGGGAATTATTTGACTCATTCATTTACTGAATTTTTTTTTACAGGCATATAATTGTAACACTTCTGAATATAACAGTTTAAGATGAAGAAATTCTGACTTATAATCCAGTTAGCTTTTTCTTTTCCAGAAGTGAGAATCTTAAAAGTTCATTCCTTATAGGGACTCATTCCCCTATAATCTTCCTAAGTAGTTTATGTTTTTGCTGTTATGGCCTTCATGCCATGGGGCTTGGAGTTTCTACTTTGCTCCTAATTGCTGATTGCAAGTTATATTTCCTGGCTTCTCCCTCCAAAAACTCCACTTCAATATATATATTAGATTTCTGTATCTGCTGCCCATCTTTGTTGCAATATTCACAGACCTCACCGTCAAAACCACTCCTTTGTAAAACTTTGAATCCTTTATGCAGCGTCTTCTTACTATTCTTCCTGCTATCGTATTCTTCCTGGTAGCTTCAATATCCACATATGCAATCCATATTCTTATCTATTGTCCTTGATTATTTTACCCTCAAAGATCTATTTTTTCTTTCATTCAATCAACTGTTCTTATGTCTTAATTCAGTCCTCACAAGTACTACCACATCCGAGAACTTGATTTTTAAACATCCCACTTTACCGTAATCTCCTACTTCACAGTGCTCTCAATTGGCTGTTGAAAGTCTTTTTTAAAATGAAATATCAGCCGGGCTCGGTGGCTCAGCCTGTAATCCCGCGCCTTTGGGAGGCTGAGGTGAGTGGATGGCCTGAGCCCGCGGGTT
Organism: Carlito syrichta; assembly: GCF_000164805.1. Taxonomy (NCBI): domain Eukaryota; kingdom Metazoa; phylum Chordata; class Mammalia; order Primates; family Tarsiidae; genus Carlito; species Carlito syrichta. Next base: position 679,437 of record NW_007247829.1, read on the forward strand.
CGAGACCCGCCTGGGCAGGCGAGACCTCATCTCTACAATAAATCAAAAAAT
>NW_007247829.1:679582-683566 GCF_000164805.1 Carlito syrichta
CTGCGGTGGCCGGGAGCGGCCACTGCACTCCAGTCTGGGAGACAGAGTGAGACTCCAACTCAAAAAATAAATAAATAAAAATAAAATAAAATAAAATGAAATATCAGTGCCTATGCCTGTCTCGGTCCAACTCTTACATCTGCGCACTAGATTCCAGACCCTTTCTTCTATTCACACATTCCCTCTGTGATTTTTTTTTCTTCTGTTGACCCGCATTATAAATATTTTATTAACTGGGCAATTAACATCAGAACAAAATGCATTATATGTCCCACCAGGAAACTGAAAATTGCCTTGCTTTTAGAGTTTTCTTCAGGAAAGTCTCAAGTCTGTGTCATTCCATTCAAGATAATTCCCCTGAAGTAGAATTTCTTCTAAATGTGTCTTCTTCACACACTTCACAATTCTCTGACTCAAGTAATAAAGCTATAATTTTGACCACTGAAACTACTCTGAACAAAGTCATCAAAAAACCTCCCTTTTGACAACTACAGCATTTAATTCTCATTTTTTGTTATATTGTCCTTTTAGCAGCACCTAACTCTTACTCTTTTGTGGGCTTCAGAGATCCCACATTCTTCATATTTTCTCTTACCTCATAGCAGCTCATCACTCTTTTTTTCTGAAATTTCTTTTTTAAAATATGTGAGATGTTCTTGGAAATATCACTCTGTCCTGTTTTATTTTATTTCTCTTTGCCTGCATCATTTATCCAATGCTTTCACAAAAGTATAGGATTGTATTCATTTTTTAATTTTTGAGTCAGAGTCTTACTCTGTCATCTAGACTGGAGAGCAGTGGCATACTGCTCACAGCCACTATAGCCTTGACCTGCTGGGTGCAGGCTATCCTTCTACCTCAGCCTTCCAAATAACTGGAACTACAGGTGTGTGTCACCATGCCCAGCTAATTTTTTGATTTACTGTAAAAATGAGGTCTCACCATTTTGCCCAGTCTGGTCTCAAACCCGTGGGTTCAGACAATCTTCTCACTTCTTCCTCCCAAGGTGCTGAAATTACAGGCGTGATCCACTGCACCTGATTAGGATACAAAACCAAATTCTTTATTTGGGGTCCTTACTTCTCAACTGAGCTTCATATCCATGTATTCAACTGCCCTGTAAGCACCTATACTTGAATCTCTCATAGAATAATTCTTGGTCTTTATCTTTATTTCCCACTTCACATCCAATTCATCAGTAAGTCATTTATTTCTTTACATACAAAATATTTCTCAAAACTAGGTGACTAATTCAAATAACCATCATTGTTCTCACATAACATAATATTATAATATCCCCTGATTCATTCCCCGACCTCCAATTTTACACTCATTCAGTCTTTTACTCCACTTCATCCAGAGAGATCTTTTCAAAGAAAATCCATTCATCTTATTTCCCTGCTTAAAATATAAGATCCTTACCACAATTTGGGGGAATATCCACAGTACAACATCTGGCTACCTTGCTGGTGACATACTCAAATTCTTTGTGCTCTTGCTTTAACAACATTGACCTCCTTGCTACTCTTATACCTTCCAGGTAGTTATTGTTTCTATGTCTTTGTTGTTTTAGTTTCTATTGTCACAATTATTCTCAATTAAAACATTTTCTCCATAGACAGAGCTTCCCTAATCACACTGTAAATTTTCTTTTTTTTTATTATGATATTGTGGGGTACAGTTAAGGGTTAGGTATAAAATACGTTTCATTCAGGCACCCTTGTTGATAAGAGATGCTTCTCTGTCCCCAGACAGATATTTGTTACCATTAATCCCATCCCCCCCCATAGTTTCCCACTACTGTCAGTCATTTTCTTATAGTATTACATTGGATGTTCAGGGTCCATTATATGAGTGAAAACATGTGATACTCGGATCTTTGTTTCTGTGAGAGGTCACTCAGTATTATAGACTCTACCTGCATCCAGGTCGCTGCAAAATTCATGATTTTGTTCTTTTTTATGGCTGCATAGTATTCCATCATGTATATGTACCACATTATTTAAATTCAGTCCTATTTTGATGGGCAGCATGGTTGCTTCCAGGTTCTTGCTATTGTGAACAATGCTGCGATAAACATATGTGTGCAGGTATCTTTTTTATAGAGTGATTTGTGTTCTTCAGCGTATATTCCCAGTAGGGGGATTGCGGGGTCATATAGGAGGTTGATATTTAGAGCTTTTAGGAATCGCCACACTGCTTTCCACAGAGGTTGCACTAGTTTACACTCCCACCAACAGTGTAGAAGTGTTCCCTTTTCACCACACCCTCTCCAGCAGCTGTTATTTTTTGAGTTGTTGATAATTGCCATTCTGACTGGAGTTAGGTGGTATCTCAGTGTGGTTTTGATTTGCATCTCCCTGATGATTAGTGAGGTTGAACGTTTCTTCATGTGTTTGTTGGCTGCTCGGGAGTCCTTTTTTGTGAAGTGTCTGTTCATATCTTTTGCCCATTTTATAATGGGTTTGTTTGTTTGTTTGGCTTTTTTCAGCACGTTTTAGTTCCTTGTAGATCCAGGATGCTAAGCCTTTGTCAGACCTGGTGTTGGCAAATACTTTTTCCCAGTCTGTGGGCTGTCTCCCTGCTCTCTTGATGGTTTCTTTGGCTTTGCAGAAGCTTGTCAGTTTAATGAGCTCCTACTTGTCTATCTTATCTCTTATGGCCTGTGGGTTTCAGGTTTTGTTCAGGAATTGGATGCCAGTTTCGATTTCCATGAGGGTATGTCCTTCATTTTCTAAGGTTCTTATGGTTTGAGGTTTTACATTTAGGTCTCTGATCCATTTGGAGTAACCTTTGTGCATGGGGATAGATAGGGGTCCTGTTTCAATCTTCTGCATGTGGTCAGCCAGTTTTCCCAGCACCATTTACTGAATAGGTTCTCCTCTTCCCAGTGGTAGGTGGTGGAGGCTTTGTCGAAGATGAGTTGGTTGAGAAATTGAGGTTTGGCTTCTGGAATCTCAATTCTATTCCATCGATCTATATACCTATTCCTATACCAATACCAAGCTGTTATGATGATTGTAGCTTTATAGTAAAGTTTAAAGTCTGGTAATGTGATACCACTTGTTTTTTTTTTTTTGTTTGTTTGTTTGTTTTTTTTGCTGAGGATTGTTCTGGCTATTCTTGGTCGTTTGTGTTTCCATATGAATTCCTGTGTTGTTTTTTCTAGGTCTGAGAAGAATGTTACTGGTAATTTGATGGGTATTGCATTGAATTTGTAGATCACCTTAGGTAAGATGGACATCTTCACAGTGTTAATTCTTCCAATCCATGAGCATGGGATATTTTTCCACTTGTTTGTATCATCTTTGATTTCTTTGAGCAGTGTTTTGTAGTTTTCATTGTAAAGGTCTTTCACATCTCTGGTTAGGAAGATGCCAAGGTATTTCATTTTTTTTGTGGCTATTGTGAATGGAATTGTGGTTTTTATTTGGGTTTCTGTTTGTTTATTATTGGTGTAAAGAAATGCAATTGTCTTTTGCACATTTATTTTGTATCTTGAGACTTTGCCAAAGGCTTTTATCAGTGTAAGGAGGATTTTGACAGATTCTCTTAGGTTTTCAAGGTACACAGTCATATTGTCTGCAAAGAGAGATAACTTGACTTCTTTTTTTCCTATTTGGATACCCCTGATTGCCTTCTGTTCTCTGATTGCTTGAGCCAGGACTTCCATTACTATGCTGAACAGGAGGGGTGAGAGTGGGCATCCTTGTCTTATTCTAGTTTTCAGGGGAAATGGTTCCAATTTCTGTCCATTTAGGAATATGCTGGCTGTGGGTTTCTCGTAGATGGCTTTTACTATTTTGAGGTATGTTCCCCGTATGCCTAGATGTTCGAGGGTTTTTATCAAGAAGGGGTGCTGGATTTTATCAAAAGCTTTTTCTGCATCTAATGATATGATCATGTGGTTTTTGTTTTGACATCTGTTGATGTATTTAATTACATTTATGGTTTTATGAATGTGAACCAGGCTTGCATCCCTGG
>NW_007247829.1:684647-695918 GCF_000164805.1 Carlito syrichta
GATTTACTCGCAGTTTGGGTTTGGCTGCCTGGGAGTTGCTTTTGTCTGATTCAGTGTAGGAGTGGGGCTTTGTCTCCTGTTTAGCGATGTTACCTTGGGAACCAAGGTGGGAGTTGTTGGTAGGTGGGCAGGGCAATGGAAATCTCTGCCTGAAGAATGGCGGAGGTAGATTCTCTTTCATAGATCCATTTCTCTCTGCTTGTCTGGGTCCCTAGCTTGGGGTCACATGCTGAGTGACTAAACCAGGGTGGGCCTGGAGCTCCAGAGCTCCAAAGCTCCAATGGGCAGGTAGTGAGTGGCAAGAGTGGCCCTGGGCCCTCAACAGGGTACCTCAGCCAGGAATGAGACCGGTGTCTCTGAGGGGCAGGCGCCTAGAGCCTCCCTGAGTGACTGGCAGCTTGGTGCTGGGTGCTGGATGAGAGACGATGTAGCCAGAGAGGGAGCTGAGACCTGAGACTCCCACACACGTGGTGGAACAGCAGCAGCAGGGGGCCGCAATATCTGGCCCTGTGTGGGACTGAAGGTCCCTGGGTCAAGGACCAGCGTGGTTGGTGGTGGGCTGGGGGATGGGGGAAGAGAAGTAAGAGTCTTTTTGGGAACTCACGTTCAGAGAATCTCACAAGTCCACCTATGCCATCACCATCTTGCCAGGAGCCCTCGTAAACTTTCATTCTTTACTCTCTCAGCTTTCTTTTTTTTAATAGCATGTATCACTAGAGGAAATTACATTACTTATGAATTGATTTTTTTCTTTTTTCTTATAAGAGTTCAAATTCTGTAAGAACAGTCCTTGATCATCTTCACCTCTATATCCCCAAATTCTAGAACAGAATGGCACATACTGGGGTACAAAAAAAACGTATACACATTTTAAGAGATGTTGATCATAATCAGAAATGTCTGGACACTTAAGGCAAACACTTTGAGAACCTCTTTTAATCGCAGATGTCAAATGTGACTTGCATACATCCTATTGAATATTACAATATTAATATAGATTTTTTCCTTCCTTAAAATGTGTATGTATTTTTGGTATTTTCTGTATAGTAAGTGCTTGATGTCTAAATGATCTGATGACTAAATGAATCTTTACTGTAAATCTACCCAATTATCTAACTCAAGATTAATTGAAAAAATATTTGGTAAGAAGCTTTTGAAAACACAAAGTAAAATTTCTTTCCAACTTTTCTAGATTTGTATGCTTCTGTTTTTTCACAAAACATTTTGGGAAAACAGAAATACACATACACAAATAAACACGCATTCATGCAGGAATACATCAAAGGCAAAGAAGGATTATCAGCAAGCATCAGTTTATAAGAGCTCTTTGCTCAAAGATATAAAGACAATATATAAATATTGGTTCTGTCTTCCCCAGAAAGGACACCTGCCTGATACACCAACATCAATTTTTTTATTTATACATTATGATATATATAAAACTACCAATTATAATATGCAATATTACCTAAATTCTTCACCATTGTTTTTGCATTTATAGTGGTATTGAAACTGGTTGTGGATATTTGTATCCAACATATCACATATTATTAAATCCTAACTACTAGTCCAATCTTGATTTATTTATTTTAAAATACTAACACAGCAACCCTTAACTAGGCAATATATCTACAAGATAATTCCCTAGTAGGAAGAAATTACTTCTAATATCTTAAAGTATATACAGGGTTTGTTTCCATACACTCTCTTTCTGTCTGTGAATCTATCTACTCCTACAAAATTGTGTTAGTAGTTGTAGCTAAACATCTCAAATAAGACCCCCCTATTACTCATGTATGCTTACATTTAAACCTGATACTTTGTGAAATTAGTACCATCTCCTGGATTTTTTCCCATAGTCCTAATGATGAGTGTAGTAGCCCCTCCCTTGAGAAAAACAAATTCGTTCTATTTGAAAACAGTTAAAAGGGTTGATCTCCATTACAGGATGTTTGTGGTCATTAGTTCTCCCTGTTTTAAGAATTATTTCTCACCAGTAAATTAGCTTCCGAAGGGAGTATTAAGGTACCAAAGTAGTTTAAAAGCAGATTGATTCACTATTTCTAATATAAAGTCATTTTCTCACTAGAGAACTCTTATTTGAGTATGTTCTATGTAACAAGAACTGAGTTGGTGCTATAAAACAAAGAAAATTAAAAATGTCTTGTGTTTTTAAGAAACTTACAATCGTTAATCCCACCTCCCTCCCTCTCCCTCGCCACACCTCCTATAGTTTCCCACCACTGTCAATCCTTTTCTTATAGTATTACCATAGATGTTCAAGGTCCACTATATGAGCGAGAACATGTGATACTCTTATCTTTGTTTCTGTGAGAGGTCACTCAGTATTATAGACTCTAGTTCCATCCAAGTTGCTGCAAAATTCATGATTTTGCTCTTTTTTATTTTTTTTTATTTTTGGAGTTGGTGTCTTGCTCTGCCTTCCAGGCTAGAGGGCAGTGGCATGTTCATGGCCACCGCAGTCTCAACCTGCTGGGCCCAGGCGATCCTTCTACCTCAGCCTTCCAGGTGGCTGGAGCTGCAGGCACGCATCACCATGTAAATAAAATAGTGTCATTGAAGAAAAGGTTGTCCCTAGCTGGGTGTGGTGGCACACGCCTGTGGTTCCAGCTGCTTGGAGGGCTGAGGTAGAAAGATCCCCGGAGCCCAGCGGGGTCCAGGCTGTGGTGGCCAGGAGCGAGCCGCTGCACTCCAGTCTGGGTGACCGAGTGAGACTCCAACTCAAAAAAACAAGAAACAAAAAACAAAAAAAGAAAAGAAAAGGTTGTCCCATTCATTAGAAACCAAGACAGAGGAAATTCCTCAATTCAGATCAATGAGGGTGCTCTGTGAAAGAAAAGAGCCTGATAACTTGCCCAACCCTTTTAAGCACTCAAGGAGCATTAAGTACAAGTGATCATCTTTATCAATTCCTGGTAGTTATAGGTGCTACTCTTTTTATATCAAACACAGAACTTTGCTCAACCTTTTCCTGAGTGGAAGGTATTTCAAGTAACCCATTGAGTTCCCCCATCTTCTAGACCTTAACTGTACTTGGGCCCTTGACTGTAAGACATGTTTCCCCCTCTGTGATACCAACTCTGCAGATTTAATAGTGAAAGACTTGTTAAACAATGCATTGCTAAATATTCAATGGGTAAAATAAATTATAAGGAAAATTCTGAAAAAAAAAAGACTTACAATCAAGCAGGTAGTGAATATGTAGATACTAAACATGTAGATTTACTTCAATGTGTTAATTCATAAGATTAAGAAATATTATCAAATAAAAGTTTTGCCTAATCAAATCTTTATGGATATTTAGAGTAACATAACGTGGATAAGCAACAATCCAGGTAGAGGATTGTTAGAAGATTTTATTGCCCTCATAAAAGCTGTCCAGTAACAGAAATCAGGACATTTTCAATTTTTTTATAGCAAGGAAATTATTTACTGAAGTTGTAGATGAGTCTGTGACAATATATATGAGCAATAGTTTCTCACAGATTACTTTCAAATGGTTATTTTAACATATATTGTTTATTAAAAAATGCAATAAAGAATATTTCCATCATTGTCTGCAAAAATGAGCATAGGAAAAAATAGAAATGTTTATTATCTTTTTTTTCCAGGACATGAAGTTTAGGGATCAGTCAGGTTTGTATCCTCATCTTGATAACTTTTGACAATCAACGTTTATAACACTTTCAGGCTGCACAGCTCCCAAATTTTTCTAGACTTCAGGATGTTAGGGAGTTAAGTCCAGTCTGGTGATAGTAAAGAAGATTGTCAGACTGGGCGCAAAGAGTCACGTCTGTAATCCCAGCACTTTGGGAGATTGAGGCAAAAGGACTGCCTGAGTCCAGGAGTTTCAGACCCTGGGCAAATTGGCGAGACCTCGTCTCTACAATAAATGAATAAATTAGCCAGGTGTGGTGACATGTGCCTGTAGTTCCAGCTATTGGGGAGACTGAGGCAGAAGGATCGCCTAAGCCCATTGGGCTAAGACTGCTGTGGCTGTTAGCATGCAACTGCACTCCAGCCTGGGTCATACAGTGAGACTCCTATCCCTCAAAAAAAAAAAGAAAAGAAAAAGAAAAAAGAAAGAAACAGAAGAAAAATTGTTGCGATTTACAATATTTTTGTGTTTGTAGGTTTATTGATCACTTTATAAAAAGTGTGATAAAGACCAATTTGTTTATAATTTCTCTGTTTCTCAGTTATAAATATTCCTCAGTTAAATACAGCTTTAAAATATCCATCTTATAGAGTTATAATGAAGATAAAATCATATAACATGTCTAGGATCTAACTTATTCACAATGTATGACATTAGCTGTGTCCTTTCTCTCTTTGATACATACAATATATACTTTGGGTGCAAACACACTCATGCTATTTAGGAATAAATAATGCCATGTTAACTGTGTTGACATGCCTATAAAACAAAATTTGGGGCCAGGCTCAGTGACTCAGCCTGTAATCCCAGCACTTTGGGAGACTGAGGCGAGTAGATGGCCTGAGCACGCAGGTTTGAGACCATCCAGGGCAGCTTGGCGAGACCTCGTCTCTACAATAAATAAAAAATTAACCCGGTGTGGTACTGTGTGCTTGTAGTTCTGGCTACATGGACGGCTGAGATGAAATGATCGCCAGAGCCCAGCAGGATGACGCTGGGGTGGCCGTGAGCATGACGTGGCACTCCAGCCTGGGCAATGGAGTGAGACTCCAACTCAAAAAAAAAAAAAAGAATTGAAATATCAAGAAATAATAATATAACCAAAGTGAGAAGAAATACCTTTGTTTCCGTTAAAAATATTGTTTGACATCATCTTTGAACATTTTTTTCTCTCTAGGTTAATTTTCTTTATATTTAGGAACAATGTTAAATTTTCTTTAAAGTTGTCATCAATTCATTATTTAAAAATAGATTATTTAATTCTTTGAGCAGATTCAATATCTAGTACTAAAAAAAAGAAAAAAACAAAAAGAGTTCTGGTATAGAAGTGTGAGTGCTGAGTATAAATGTCATCTTCATATCTCAGTTTACCTTATTTTTCATTTTATTATGTATAAGTGTGAGTATCTTTATTTCAGAGTTTTAATCAAATAACAAGATAAAATATTTGAAAGAGCATAGTTCTTTGTGTTAGCAAAATTTATATCACTTGATAAGTCTTTGTTTTTTCACATTTAAGGGTGATCTACTTTGCAACACAAGACGTTCAACCTTACTAGATGTATTAGAATTTTTATTTCAAGTATCTTTTCCCTAATTTTTACTTAATCCATAAATCTTGTACATGAATAAAACTAGCATAAATATTTAGCACTATAAAAAACATTTTATTTAAACATCAAGCGTTAATATCAATACTATATTTTTTCATGTTTCATCGCTGTTATTTACTGAACGGAGTTAGTGTGTGTATAATGTCCTGGCTTCAAAGCAAGATAAATCTGTCAAACTCTGATACTTACTTCATGTGTGACTCTTACCTTTGCTTGTTTGCTTTATACTTTCTGAACATTAGGTTTTTTATAGCTTATACATAATGTTACATACAGCATAGGTTATTTTGAAGATTTATTATAATTATATTTACAATTGATAGCCAATCTTTTAGTGAAAATAAGTATTCAAATAAACTTTTCATGACTTACCCTATTGTTTAAAAAAACAGAAAGCATTAGAAAATCATAAATTTAACTTTCTTTAATAAGAAAATAAATTTTTAAATATGCTATAAGTGTATAACATTATTTTCAATGCTTGGATGTTATAAAGATAGTAGAAGAGCATCTTATAATCCTATTACAAGATATATAATAAATACACAAATATGAAAAAATATACACATAAGTGCATAACACAAAAGAAGCAGTGTACATAGTCCATTTTCATTCCATCCATCTATGAATCTATTAATCAATATTCAAACAACCATTTTCTTAGAGGCTACCACATTTGAGTTTATAAGTAAGCAGAAGACACTAATCCACAGATCCTGATAACAAAATATTATAAGGCCAATTTTTTTTGGTCAATTATATTCTTTTCCAAACTTACTTCATATTTCTTTTTATAGTTCGTCTATCGCTTGTTCCAACAGTTGTATCTTGCCCATGTCTGCTGTGTCCAATACTTATGCCTTCAATCCTTTTGCCAAAGACCATCCAGAAATCCATTTCATCTCTGAGAACACTCTGACATAATGCAAGCAATGTTAAACAATAGCCAACCCTTGTACCAGTCCTTTTAGGTGCCACTGGACAGGTAAAAACGGACCAACCATTTTGGAATAAGGTCTGAGTTGTTTCCTCTGGTATTAGAAATCTCCCGCAGGACTGTAGGTTGCCATACTGATGACCACTGCCAATATGAAGATTGAGTCATGGCAAGTGGGCAATTTAAAATTCCATGACACTCATAGTACAAAGCAGCATCTTTCTTTTTCCCTCAGTTTGTTTTTGCTGTACGTTTTAAGAGCAATTCTGTGTATGTTGATTCTTTCAGTTACAATTTTTTCCCAGCTTACTAATCGCTTTTGTAGAATAAGAAAGCACTACTTTTCTCTATGCCATTATTTTTGGTGATGGCCCACTCCTGAATTTTCCTTTAAGTGCATATAAGACATAGCAAAGGAAATTAAAGGTCATTTTTTCATGTCTTTGGGTCTTCACACTTAGAAGAAAGCTGTACACAAACGGTTCCCATGTCTTCACATTTTTAGAAAGTTTCATTGAATTAATGCTTCTGACCCATACTTTGACCTACTTCTCTTTCTTTTTTCCAAGGAAAAAGGCTTTATCTAATTGGTATAATGGGTAAATGACTCCTGTATGCCTGTCTAGGGATTTGGGTTTTTTATTTTTTTTTTTTTGCTGTTGTTATTTTCTGTCATCTAGGCTGACTATTATCTGAAAGTATTTTTCTTCTTTTTCTTGAGTTCACATAATAAACTCATCTAGTGGTTGAGGTCTAGGTCTTTATATTCCTGACTATGGATACTTCGTGACTATAAGCCATTACATCAATTTAAGTGGTAGATAAATTATCATTATTCAGATGGTATATTGAAACACCCTTCTACCATAAAAAAATGGGAACTTTTTTTTGAAAATGAGAATATTAAGAAACCCACCTGATGTGTCACAGTGACTCATACCTGTAATCTTAACATTTTGGGTGGATGAGGTAGGAGAATTGCTTGAGATAAGGAGTTCGAGACTAACTTAGGCAAACTGGCAAAATTCTGTTCTAAAATAATTACAATTAAAAAACAAATTATCCAGACATGATAGTATATGCCTGTAGTTCTAACTACTTGGGAGGTTGAGACAGGAGGATTGGCCTAAGCCCGGGAGTTTGAGGTTATATTGAGCTATGATCACACTCAAGAGCAAGACTCTGTCTCAAAAAATTAATAGTAACAAAGAGAAACTTAACTGTGATCACAAATTTAATTGATTTAATTCATTTTATCAGTTTAGTTATATGAATACTAAAACTAATATGTTGATTTATCTCTTTATGAGTATCTCTGTGTTTTTGTTTTCCTCCATTAGCACCAGAAATTTCCATGGGTGAGAGGATATGCTTAAGTAATCACCATCAATGATGTATTTTTTCTGGGAAACAATGTATTTTTTCTGGGAAACAATTTTTGCAATTGCAATAGACTAAAATCTTGGTGAGGTTGAATGTAAGAAAATATATTTTTCTTCCAAGATTTTTACTGCTTTCCTCTATCTTTCAGAAATTATGAGCCATTTTTATTTTCATTTTTTTATTAATGGTAAGCAATGTGAGTCTGTATTATAAAATAAGTATTAAGATATGGGAATATTGCTTTTCTCCTAGTGCAATTGTCATAAGTCTGAACATTTTCTTATGCATTTATAATCTTGTGATTTATGATAATCCCATTTGCATTATTAAATATTGGGATGTTAAAAATTCTTATTTGATTTGTAAACCTTAAGTCAAAAATAACAAATAAGGCTTCTGATCAACCCTGATTCTACCCAGTATCTCTTTTTAAGACTACCCTCCAAAACCAACCACAGTTTCAGAGGTCATTGTCGAGCAGTATAACTTTTGCCCTAGAAAACTACAATATATAGTATGAATTAAGGTAACTTTAAGACCAAACTGACCCTGTAGGCTGATGCTTCATTTCTTCTTCAATTACTCAGATTTTATCCAGCCAAACTGCCCAACATAGCTCTCCAGACACGTGATGACAAAAGTCAGTGATGTAAACCTGATAGAATTTGGTCAATAGAATCCTTCCTCTATTTTCAGATATCTAAGGGAGACATTGAAGTCCAGTAAGAATTATCCCTCTCCTTATCAATTAAAAACAAAAGAAATGTAAATCTATATTTCTTTCCAACCTACTTTCTTAATTCTGATCACTCTCAGTGAGATTCTGTGACTGAGAGTGATCAGAATTAAGAAGATTCTGTGACTGAGAGTGATCACTTAGTCACTGCAAGTGTAGCACTAAGCGCCCTGTATTCTTTTTTCTTTCTTTTCTTTTTTTTTAGCTTTATTTTATTATAAAGATATGGGATGCAAGTCAGGAGTAGGTACATAGGTAATGTGCTGGTGAAGTTTGGGCTTCCACGTGGTCATCACTTTCCTTGGTTTAGGATTAAGTCCCTTTGTGTTGTTATATGTCCCCCAACCCTTCCTGCCTTCCCTGGTAATGTTCCAGGACTGCTAATCCCTCCATTGTGCTATTGTGAATAATGTTCAGTTTCCACGTATGAGTGAGAACATGTGATATCAGTTCTTTGTTTCTATCATAGATCGCTAAGAATGATTATCTCAAATTCCATCCAATTTGCTGAGAAATTCATGATTTTGTCCTTCTTCATGCTTGCATAATATTCTATCATGTATATGTACCACATTTTCTTTATCCAGTCAACTTTTGATGGGCAGTAGGATTGGCTCCACATTTTTGCTCTTGTAAATAGTGCAGCACTGATGACCATATCTAAGGGGACTAGACGTTGACCTTCTATATGATCCAGCAATATCCCTCCTGGGAATATACTTGGAGGAACACAAATTGTGTACTTGACAAAACCTAGTAGTAACCCAACAGCACTGAATGCCAGAGTGATAGAGTACTTTTACTCAAAATCCAAACATTTTGGTACTACCTTCATAAATACTACTATGTCATCATGACACCTCCACTTATATTTTGTAATTCAAGGTTTTTTTTATCTAAATACATTAATTTATAAAAGAAACTCTATTCTGGTATCATAAGTTAAAAATTAATATATTTTTGTATTTTGTATTTTTGTATTTTGTATTTTGTATTTTTGTATTTTGTATTTTGTATTTATATTTTGTATTTATATTTTGTATTTTTTGCTTTCTGTGCATTATGTGTAATTCTTTTCTATGTTGAAGGAGTTATTTTTAGTGTGAGTTTTGGTGGTGGAGAGAATATACCTTCTACAATAGAAATCGGAAATGCTTCCTCAGCCCTGAAGCATCTTGCTGATTGAGCTACTGAAGTTGAATTTCAAGTCTGGAACTACTTCTTGGGAGGGGAATTGATTTTGTGTGAGGCAGTGGAAAGAACAGCAGCCAATTTGTGTGAGCAGCAGTGCCAGAGCTGCAAGCAATAGGAGCTGGAGTCGAAGACTGGGGGTGGCCCTGTCCTACCTTGTGCCAGGTTGTTCAGCAGCTGCAGCAGCCAGAAGCAGTCACCGACTCCTCGTGACCTTGGGTCTCTGGCTTGGCTGTGTTGATGATTCTGTCTGACTACTCTACCTGTATTCCGGCAGTCATTTTCAGTTTTTTCAGAAATGATTTCTTCAAATTCCTACTGATATTTTGCCCAGTTATTTTTGGTAAAAATCCTTTTCTACATTAATAACCAAAGTGCACTTTTGTTTAATCCAACTAAGAGTTTTGAATGATATTTGGGCAATATAAAATATTTATAAAGACAAATACAATGAAAAGCAATCATTATATATTTATCTATATGTGTCCTAAAAGCATTAGGCAGTACTCTGAAGGCACATTTATACTTTTTGGGGGGGAGGGAACTCACCTTTAATAACTTTACGAAGAAGTTTGGAGAATTTTTTTTAGATTGGAAAATATAGTTTATTTAAAAAGTAAATGAGAGAGAGAGACAGAGAGAGAGAGAGAGAGAGAGAGAGAGAGAGAGAGAGAGAGAGAGAGAGATTCACCTCCTCAAGTTAGGGAAGGGGACCTAAGTCAGGAAACATGGGCACAGCCATAGACCAAAGAGCACGTGGCCACACAGAGTCTAGTAAGGCAATGGTCAAGAAGTTTGGAAATTAAAGTTACTTCTATTAGAAGGAGATAGAAGAAAATTAGAGAGAAAAATAATGATGATTTAATAAACTAAAAGTAGAAATCTGAGACCAGTTAAGATTTAATAAAAAGTTAATCCAAAGATCAAATTTGTTTTGAAAAAGATTGATCATATAGGTACTGAGATCAGAAAAAATACATTTAACATTCTTTAATAGTCAGATGTGTTTTGGAAATAGTAGCCCTCACTATCTGGCTGTTGCATCTGGTTAAATAGGTAAGGGTATGAAGAAAGAGAATTGGAGCAAAGATGGGGCATAAATGTGAACATGAGGTGGGCTCCTTGAAACCAAGGGAAAACAGTAGGATCCTCTTCTCCACACATCTTGAGCTCTTCATCTACTGTCTCTCTCTAAAATGTGTTCCTATTTTTAAAATTTTATTTTAACAAATAATAGGTGTATAATTTTATCTTTATAATGTACAATGATATGTTTTTAACTATGTTAACATTGTGGGATAAATAAATCAAGCAAATTAACAAATCCATCACCTCACACACTTTTTTGTTAAAAAAAGAAAGTTGGACTGAGCTCAGTGGCTCAGCCTGTAAATCCCAGCGCTTTGGGAGGCCAAGGTGAGTGGATTGCCTGAGCCTGCGGGTTCGAGACCCACCTGGGCAACTTGGCGAGATCTCATCTCTACAATAAATGGTGAGACCTCAACTCTACAATAAGTCAAAAAAATTAGCTGGGCGCGCCTGTAGTTCCTGCTACCTGGAAGGCTGAGGCGGAAGGATAGCCAGAGCCCAGCAGGTTGAGGCTGCGGTGGCCGGGAGCGGCCACTGCACCCTAGTCTGGGTGACAGAGTGAGACTCCAACTCGAAAGAAAAGGAAGGAAGGAAGGAAGGAAGGAAGGAAGGAAGGAAGGAAGGAAGGAAGGAAGGAAGGAAG
>NW_007247829.1:696003-700902 GCF_000164805.1 Carlito syrichta
AGAGAGAGAGAGAGAGAGAGAGAGAGAGAGAGAGAGAGAGAGAAAGCAAGCTAACTATAAATGCCATATACTGCAGAAAATAAAAGATACTGTCTTTGGTTAAAAAAAAGTCCAAGCCGGACTCGGTGGCTCAGCCTGTAATCCCACGCTTTGGGAGGCTGAGGTGAGTGGATTGCCTGAACCCACGGGTTCGAGATCCGCCTGGGCAACTTGGCGAGACCTCATCTCTACATTAAAATAAAATAAAATAAATCTGCCGGGCGTGGTAGCGCGCGCCTGTAGTTCCAGCTACTTGGAAGGCTGAGGCAGAAGGCTCGCCGGAGCCCAGCAGGTCGAGGATGAGTGAGACTCCAACTCAAAAAAAAAAAAAAAGAAAGAAAAAAAGTCCAAATAATTAAGTAGCTCTTCCCATTTAGAGATATACATGGGATTTCCTGTCAATTCAGTGAAGTACGCATTTTAATGTGCAGTTACCAAGCGGAAGCTTGGTAAAATGTAAATTCCCAGGCCATATCCAGAGATCTAGGTAATTCAAATGTGGATAGCTCAAGAACCAAACTTTAAAAAATACTAACATATGCTATAAGAGAAATTACTTTCAAATAAAACAGGTGCTTAAGGAAAACAAAAACAAAAACTTCTTTTCAGCAAGTTTGAAATATGAAATGCATTATTATAATCATAATCACTATTTTGTGCAGTATATTACTTCCATCTAACTGAAAGTTTGTGCCCATTAATTAACAACTTCCTTTCCCAATCTTCCATCCCACTCCTAGTGGCTGATAATTATCATTCTACTTTCAAATCTCTATTTTCATATATAAGTGAGATCGTCTGGTATTTGGATATTTGTCTTTCTGTGCTTGGCTTATTTCAGTTAATATAATGTCCTCCAGGTTCATCCATATTGTCTCAAATGACAGAATTTCCTTCTTTTCTAAGACTGAATAGTATTCCATTGTGTATACATATCATGTTGTTTTCACTATCTTTATTTGTTAACAAAGGATATGCATGTAATAGTCAAATGTGACTGTGCTTTTTTGTAATCTAGAGTATTTTTACAATGTCAGGAAAAGGGTAAGAAGAGGATTTCATGTGAAGAACAAAGGACATAGAGTGTTATTCTTACATAATTTTACCTTCACAAATTGTTTGCCTAGACACATAATTTACTTGCTCTATCATTCTTATGGCTGACTTATTTAGCCATTTATTTTTTTCTAAATAGTAGCCTAAATTATAAAAAATTGTTATTTTTTATCAAAATTATTTTAGGTTAAATATTGACATTCCACTTATAATAATACAACTTAAAACCATATGCTAAGAAACATTTTTATAATTTTAATGAAAATACAGCTAGGCAGGCATTCTAATACCACTTGTACAAATAAGTTTTGAACCAGTGATTTGGGAGAAAAATATATATTTGAGGAATATCTACCCAGAAAAAAAATATTGTAATAATAAGTTGAATGACAATTTTCCTATTTGTCATGGAATTGTGACTAGCCCAAAGAAAGAAAAATATGTTCATGTGTGAAAAAAACAAAAAACAACTAGTAGCCAGGATTTCAAAAAGAGCTTTTATAAGCTGTGTCTGTTTCATCCTAACTACTCTACAAATCTCCCTTTTATATACATTGAGAATAAGAGGGAATTAAAAGGTAATTGAACTATTATCTTTGTGGTGACAGGATCTTCAGGTAACCAAGGGATATTATTGTTATAAGACTGCCAGGCCCGTATACCTGCTAAATCACAATAAACTGCTACATTGAAACAGTGGTGTTTGTAGGAGAGAACAAGTTTAATAATTGCAATTCCACAGGGTGAGGAAATGGGAAGAATTCTCAGCCCAAATCTGGCTGTGTGCAATAATTTTTAAGGGGATTGTGGAGGGAAAGTGGCTGAAAAATTGGGGTCATCAATTGGTTGGTTATAGGGAATGAAATAATCAGGTTGTAGAAATTGCATTCTTCCATGAGTCATCTCGCTGGGCCTTTGAGCACAGTATAGGTTGGTTAGTATAGCATCTGGTGTAGGTTGTTTCATCCGTATGCAGAAGCTAAAGTGGAAACTCAAGGTAAAAACTTAACATCTCACAATGTCTTTGATTTCATCTATAAAATAGAAAAGGAACAAAGTGATTGTGACAAGGGCTACTTTCCTTACTCTTGAGTAGTAAGCAGTGGCTTGTTACAAGGAAGTGGGCCAAAGGGAAAGCTGGTTTCGTAATTACTATTGATTATTCTGTAAGCCTAGCTGCATTTTTTTTCTTGCATTTTATAAAATGTTCTTGGGAATAGTTCAATATTCTCCACCACCTTCCAAAGGCCAAATGAGTGAAAGTACAAAAATTGAAAGGGAGTGTCTGAAGAAGGAGTAAAACAGATTTTTTCCTGAACTGACCATATAATTAGTCATCAGATATGTTCATACTTTTTTTGTGATTTACCTGGACAGCTAAAGGAGAACTGGAGAGAGGTGAGTTGAGAGAAGGAGCAATGGAATAGCCTGCAGTTTCATGTTTTACTAATCAACAATCTGCCTAATTCTTATAAATTTAATATTCACCATCAAAGTTATCTAGGCTTATTTATTTTGCAGCAACTTTCAAAAATTAATGTTACACAATGAACCATCAATACTATTCTAAGAGGAGGTGTAAGAGATTGATTTTAAGCCATACCTCCATAGTAGATAACTGTGGAATAAGGAACTCTTTTAAGTCACTGGAAAGAAACCATCTATAAATGATCTTCAATTTATGATTGAATTAAAACCAAAAAGATTCATTGTAAATTTAAAATATTGTCAATTAAAAATTCATTTAGTAGACTCAACTTACCAAACTTCATAGCTTAGTCCAGCTTACCTTAAATATGCATAAAACATTTCTGCTAGCCTACAGTTGAACAAAATAATCTAATGTAAGGCCTATTTTATTGTAAAGTGTTGACTGTCTCATGTAATTTATTGAGTACTGTACTAAAAATAAAAAAAAGGAATGGTTGTGTGGTTACTCAAAGTATGGTTTCTACAAGAAAGAAAATAATAGAATATCTGTGATACGGCTTTCATGACCAAGACCTCCATGGCTAGGAACAGTGCATTAGAGATGTACAAATCCAAACATAACAAGACAAATAGAAAATGAACCTATTTCTAATTCATTCAGTTTTTTAATAAAAAATTACCTTCCCCAGCCGGGCTCGGTGGCTCAGCCTGTAATCCCGCGCCTTTGGGAGGCTGAGGTGAGTGGATTGCTTAAGATCGCGGGTTCGAGACCCGCCTGGGCAGCGAGACCTCATCTCTACAATAAATCTAAAAAAAATCAGCCGGGCGTGGTAGCGCGCGCCTGTAATTCTGGCTACTCGGAAGGCTGAGGTGGAAGGATCACCGGAGCCCAGCAGTCGAGGTTGCGGTGGCCGGGAGCGGCCACTGCACTCCAGTCTGGGCGACCGAGTGAGACTCCAACTCAAAAAAAAAAAAAAATTACCTTCCCCTTTCTCCTTCTCCTCTCCACTCAACAATAGAAAATCTCTGGTCCTAGAAGATATTGTAGGAGAATAATGTATGTTTAGAGTAGACCATGTTTCAGTACATACTCCCAAACGCACAGCCACACATTAATCTTGCACTGAGGGAGAGAAGAACTTTGAATTTGCCTTGAGGTGAAAGATTCAAAGTTTACTAAGTTTTAGTGACTGGGAAAGACTGACAAATTATGACAACTGCCCAAGCTATTGCTAAAAGATAGGAAAAGGGTATTCAACAGAACATAGTAGAAAACAACTTTCGGATAACATAAAAAAATTACATATTTTTGTACTTCAGGTTAATAAGACATCACTAGTCTCATCAACTTAGTAAGAAAAATACTGTAATAGATTAATGAGAAATGATTAAGTCATTGTATTTATGATTTCCTTCTTCAGGAACAAAGCAAAACACAGAATGAAAGGTTTTTGGAGCACTTTCGAGACTTATATTTTGATTGGTTTACTAGAAGGAAGTCTTCTGTGAAGAGTTAATATCCTCTTAAGGATACTCCCCTTAGAACAAACAGATCTTCAAGATATCTTCATTTCATCAAAACCAAGCTGGCAAAGATGACAAGAATAATAAAAGAAATATTTGCCTCAAGATGTACCTTGCAGGGCACAGATTGCACAGATGGACTTTGTACAAAAGATCACAGAAAATTGTGGGATTCTTTTTTATTTTGCTCCTAATTCACTTAAAACACAGTGTCTTCTCTCACAGATTATAGCAACCATAAACAATCCACACAGTGCTTTTATGTGTGTGTGTATTTTTGGCATAAAAGGTTTTGATATGGTAATCTTATAAACTTTTATTAATACAAATATTATTTGTCTTTTTATTTTATAATATTAGCTTGACTGAAACAGATTTTGTTATGTTAATATGGAAAAAAACAAGTCCTTACTATACTAATGAAGTTTGAATAATTTTACATATTTGGATTTTGAAATTCGTTAGATACAAAAGTATTCACAACTATAGTAACCATCATCAATAATTTATAAAGTCATCCAGTACTTTTTTTTTGTCTCTTGATCATGATATGAAAGGATATTCTGTCTGGGCTCCGGTGGTTCAGCCTGTAATCCCAGTGCTTTGGGAGGCCGAGGTGAGTTAATTGCCTGAGGCCGCAGGTTCGAGACCCGCGGGGCAAGAGGCCTCATCTCTACTGTAAACAAAACATTAGCTGGGCGTGGTAGTGAGTGCCTGTAATTCCAGCTACTTGGAAAGCTGAGGCGGAAGGATTGCTGGAGCCCAGCAGGTAGAGACTGCAGTGACCGGGAGCATGCCACGGTACTCCAGCCCGGGCGACTGGGCCACAGAGTGAGACTCCAACTAAAA
>NW_007247829.1:700922-740343 GCF_000164805.1 Carlito syrichta
AAAAAAAAAAAAAAAAAAGAAAAAAAAAAAAAGAAAAAGAAAAGATATTCTGTGGGCAAGATTACAAATCCTTTCCAGTTCCATATTAATTAATTCAAAGTTTTAGAGTAATTTCCTTAATATCTTAATTAAGAAGACAAACAAACAAACAAAAAACCCTCTCTCTTCCAAGTACACTGTGTCAAATTTAATTTTCTTCCATGTAATATATTAATGTTTATTTCTAACTTCTACTTAGGGTACCCTTATGAACACTTATGTGTTCATGGTAAGTATGAAATGTGTATTTGGCTATCTTTTCTCCCCAGAACAAAAATAACCTCTATCATTGTTGATTATAATCCTATTTTTATTTTAAAAAATACCAACACATTAGTTAATTGAAATGTTTTTTTTAATTGTTTTGGCACACTTATCCATCTCCAAATAAACATGAAAATACATGTGAACCTGAGAAATAAATATAACCAAAGGCTTGTTCTTCAATTTTAGGATGACTATAATTTTTACTATGACAGTGTATTATAGTGTTCAGCAACATGCAAATTCATTCTTCTTTTAATAGCATTTAGTGTTCTCTAGCTAGTAGACAGTACTTTCATTTTCACCATCATCCCAAGTAAGTCCATTGACATTTAAATACCATAGACATATCGTACACATGGAAGTTTAGAATATTTTTGACTTGGGAATTGAAAAAACCCAGCAGTAATTACAGTGTTTTATTCAGTTGTGGCCTGATGGTTCTCCTTTTTATAATTTGTCATTTTAACTCAGGTAATTGTATATTAAATAATCCTTCAAATGTCATTGAAAATATTCTAGAGATTTAAGGGATTCAGTGGATTTTTCTGAAAGGATTTAAGTGTAGCCTTTAAAAAATGAAGTTATACAAATTTGCAAGTATATACTTAAGAATAGTCGACAATTTATCATATTTATTTTTTACCACGCAATAATAAAATGTACATGACTGTATAAACTGAGAAATATTTAGATTCTATAAATGTGTGTATGTAAGCAAATATATGTAAAATAAAATGAGGATCTGCTTTTAATGTATCTTTGTAATCTTAAAATACTTTAAATAACTCTCTACAATCATTTTTGAGCTGAATATATTACTTCACTCAAGGACCTAAATTGTTTTTCATGAACACATTATCTAGTCATCACACTTCAATAGAGAATTATATTAAGTAGTTTAATTAACAGAAGATTTCATATAAGAAAACTGAAGTTGAAAATTTCCTTTCATCATGAAATCCCATTCATTGTTTAAAATAATCCTCAGTATGAATTATTAGAAAGGAAGGTAACTTCCAATTTCTTGGGTTATAAGGTATACAGTGCTGTTGGCTGTGGCTAAGCCCATACTTTACAATGTGATTTTAAACATGTTTGAAAAATTTTAAAAAGTGGATATCATAGAATTCTACAGAATAGAATATAGAAATATGCAATTCTACTAAAAAAAGATAAATTTATTGCAAAATATCATATTCTTGTTACTATAGATGCTCCCTTTCTTTGAGCCTGGCAATCCATATGAAGGGTAATAACATGGAAGGCCATGATGGTTTACCAGTAATTTGTTGCAACTAAGTTAAAAATTTCCCTTTCTCTACTACTATGTTCAACTCCAGTGACCATTCACATATATACACCTTATAGATCAATTAAACATATCTAACCTTAAATTTTGTGGAGTTGGATGGCAGTATAGGTTAAGTGTGAACATTTTGAATAAGTCTTGAGCATAACCAAGCAGGTTCCAAGTTCTCAGGAAGTTTCATGGAGTTTCTTCATCAAATTGGCAACTGAAGTGGAAAGGAAAGGGAAGCGGGATATGACTACTTTCTTCTCTGGGATGAGATAAAGGGCCTTATTTCTTAATTTTAATAACAGAATCATCTATCAAGCACATAGCTTTTCTTAGAGGATACATATCGCTCCCAATATCTGAGAGAAAAAGGCAGTATCATTAATTTCCATCAACCGATGCATGGAATGTTCGGTGTATTCAACAAGAAGCAAAGGTGATCTGTATGACGGTCAAATACAACATTTGATTTCCATGTTTAGACTCCCACTAACACTACTGCTTCTATTTCTAGCGTCTTTTGCAAGCTCGAAAGATGGTACAATACCTATATGTTTTCTATTTTTTTCTTTCCTCAATTGCTCTGACATTTGATACATGAATTATTATTATTATTATTATTATTAATTAATTTATTTATTTATTTTGAGTTGGAGTCTCACTCGGTCACCCAGACAGGAGTGCAGTGGCCGCTCCCGGCCACCACAGCCTCGACCTGCTGGGCTCCGGCGATCCTTCCTCCTCAGCCTTCCGAGTAGCCGGAATTACAGGTGTGCGCTACCATGCCTGGCTGATTTTTTTTTTTTTTTTTTTATTGTAGAGCTGAGGTCTCGTCAAGTTGCCCAGGCAGGTCTCGAACCCGCGGGCTCAGGCAGTCCAATCACCTCAGCCTCCAAAAGTGCAGGATTACAGGCTGAGCCACCGAGCCCGGCGATACATGAATTATTATATGTCATAGATATTTAGCTGATAAGAAAGGCATATTTTCATTATTGCTATTTTTTCTTTCTTTCTTCAAGATACTCATACTTTTGCCCTTCTCTCTTATTTTTTATAAGCAGATTAAATAATGTTAATTCTAAGATGTTGGAACTTCATAATGTAGACTTCTTCTCTATGTCATTTCATGGTACCAGTCATATGTAACCTGAGAAAAAGTAACTATAGCAGAAAATCTGAGATAATATTGTGTATACCTTGAATTTCTCTGAAAAATCTAACTCCTGATTAAAAGACAGGCCCACATTAGGACATTTGCCTATTTTTGTGTATAAAGGTAAATTAAAATTAATACTATAAATGAGAGGGAGAAAATCTTAAATGCAATATCTTTCTGAATGAAATAGTCAAAAACAGAAAGATAAAAATATGCTTCAAATTTATATTTCAAATAACTCGGTACAGAAAAGTGTGTTTCAACCCCCATGGGGAAAATAAGTCAGGTTAATGCAGCACTGATTTGACATCGAATTAATAACTTGTGGAATTATAGAAAATCAGAAGTAGCTACAGGGTTTAAGGAAAAAAAAAAAAAAGCTCATGTATGGAATTTGGATATTAATTGTTTAGAATGAAAGAGCAAGAACTACAAAATAAAGTAATTTAAATGTAAGGAAGAAGTGACTGTGAGTATAATTAAGAACATAAACAATGAGTTTTAGATATAAAGAATACAAAGAATAAGCAATATCAAACTTTAAACAATAGAATCAAAAGAATACAATGACATAATGTGAGAGTAGGATTTTACAATATAGGTAGGTATAACATTAATGAGATTATATTCTAGAAATTTATTTGTGTAAGCCTTTTTTATGGGATACTTTTAAATAGGCTTATCTCCAAAACTGGTCAGTATGATAATCATTGGTTGTTTAAGAGAGAGTCTATCAGTTATTCTGATGCCGGATATGTAAGTATTCTTATACCTAATATTTTCATTTTCTAATCATTCCAAGAAGCACCACTCTTTAAATTTGTCTTAGTATTGCCTACTGGTGACTTTTCTACTTATTTGTCTTTGTTTATAAATTTTCCTTATAGGATTCTTGGAAAGAACACCAAAAATATTCTGCATGTCTGCATTTTATTTCTGTCAAAACATTTTTCTAATCATGTGCTATAACAGAAGTTTGGGCTGTTACAGAATAGACAAGAGAAAAGCAGTAATAATTTGGAAATGGTTTTCTGGACAAGATACAATGTATGATATAAGCAAAGACCTGAATTACAGGTAAATATTGGAGATACATTATAAAGCAGAAGATCGGAATATCTGCAAAAATGTTTGTACCCTGCAAAGTTCTCTCTCTCTCTTTTCCCCCCAAGAATAGACAGTGCTGACAATAGTTGATATCCTATAAATACCACTGATCAGATGTACCTCACTAATACTTCTACCTCTCCCTTGAGTTTACTATGTAACAATTTCCAAATCTTCTCTTTTACTAGATCAGATGGTCTCCCATGTCCCACTTCCCAAATCCATCTGTTCTATTGTGTGAGTTAGCTGACAGACCTTTAGTACATGTCCTATCTTTCTAAGACCATCTTCCCTTGAGAGGTGCATTTTATTTCTCCTTTCTTTTGAGCACTATAGCTCAGGGCCTCTCATTCTGATATCCTCTCAGACTCTAGATGATAATCAAATCTCTTACAAAGCAGATAATAACGTTCCAAGTAACTGGCAAACTACGGGGTTTCAGAAACTTAGAAGAAAGCATAAGGAATTTGAAAAAAATCACAGAGATATCAAGTCTCAGGAACATTGTAATGCAACGACAAAATGTTCAGTTCTCAAAAAGATAAATAGAAAACCAGATAAACTAGCACCAACAAATGAGTTGAAAATTTAGCTATAAGAAGGAAGCCAGGTAAATTGGCACAATTCTAGTATAGCAACTCACACAAAGTAACCCATCAATGCCCCGTTCGTTTGGGGCTTGGAAACCAGAGGACAGAGTGCTTCCAGCAGCACCAAAGGAAGCTTGATTTTTTGTCCTGAAGGCTATGATCTCTGCTTAAAATACAAGAATTAGTGGTTTTAGAATTTGTGAACGATTTTACAGATGAACTAGGAGTGCTATTTTTTAAATGTACAATTATCTCAAAAATTATTAAAATTGTAAATAATATTTCAAAACTATGCATGATTTTCAGTTATACCAATAACTGAGTTTGTACCAGATCTAACAGAAAGTAAATTTTTATTTTCTTTTGTCAAGGGAAAATCTGAGAGTTGGAATTTCATATATTTAAAGACTAATAGGGAAATGGAGAATTACACCATTCCAAGAAGCAATAATCTCCACTTCATTACATTAATGATCAGAGTGCTAGAGAACCTATTGTCTTCTTGCACCATACCCATGCACTTGCATGCTCCTTTTTATTGCTCAGTGTTGGAAGGGTCAAACTGTATTTCCCAGATCCCCCAGCATCAAGTTCCAGTTTTGACTTCTCTTTCAACAAGTGTATCACAAGAAGAAAAGCTGAAGCTGTGGATTTCTCTGGCTGCAAAAGGCAGCTCTCAGCTCCAGTGAGATACTCAACTGAGGGTGCTGTGGTCCTGAGACTCCTACTACTTCCTGTCCTCATTCTTTTGAAAGGTTTGTAAGTAATCTATTTCCAGGACTAAATCATGTTTCTTTCCTTTCCTTCCCAACTATAAGCAGGGAGAGCTCTCTTAGGGGAGCAGGTCTGAGAAACAAGTCAGCACCTAACTCTCCATGAATCCTATCTTTGTAGTGTATTTTTAATTTTTAAAAATTAAAATTTTCTTATATTAGAACCACCAATAATAATCACTAGTGTTTTTACAATATATATTTTAATTAAAATTAATATTTTTTATTATCTCTATAACAGTGATATTTTAGCTCTCAGTGGCAAAAGGAAGAACCTGTTTCTTTGGCTTCATCTATATGAAAAGAATATTTTAAAAATACACTTCTCTCAATTTCTTTTTAATCTCTATATTTTCTGTATAAATTTTCTACTCAATATTTCTTCTGATTTTTGTTGTAATTACATTGGGCAATTAATTTGTGAATTAACAGTGTTTTAGGATCAATGGCAATTTTGTTGCAATTGTTTAGCAGTATTCCTAGCCTCTACTAACTAGATCTTGATGCCTTTTGCATGCCCTGCTAACCCCAATCCCTAAAACAACTCTGTCTTGACAAGCAAGCCAACTCTGGAAATCTTCAAAAGTTCCCTGAGGTCAAAATAACTCCTGATTAAGAACCACTGCTTTTGACCATTCTATTGTATCACAGACTTAGTCACTCCAGCTATATGAATAAATTTAACACAGAATTATATGTTATTTTCATATTCATATCCAATATAGTCTATGATACTCCAAGTAATCAAAGATAATTGTGTAGAATTAAATTTTCTCTTTAGAAAACTCTAATTATCAACTTGTTGTATTATATTAGTATTTTATTCAGTTAGGATGAGTGGGGAATCATTGACAAAGGAAGAAATAAAAATTGATTTTTATTAATGGGGTTTTATTTTTTTCAGATCTCCTGGATTTTTTTCCAGACTATTGTGATGATATAAAACTAAATATTAGCCCAAATATGCTAATCTGACAAACATCCAAATGTATTTCAGTAATCAAGGTTATTTTCTTGATAATGTTCATGTGAATAAACTTTTCTTTGATTTTTTAGAATTTATTATTGAATTCATCCCAAAAAATACATTTTAGTTGCTTGTGAGAAAAAGTCTCAGCAACCAGTGCCTCACTCTGTAACTGCTACTTGACCTTTAAGAATTCATTTAACAGTTTGATCTGTCAGTTTTCTTATGAGGCTTCAGGTATGAAATTAGATTTCAATTTTTGCTTTTCACCTTAGGGAAATGTTTTGAGAATTCTGAAAATGACTCAGAAATGTCTTGCAACTTTCAAGTCTATGATATCTAACTCTAAGTGTGAGTTATTCCCTAACAGATTTCAAATATTTAATTCTGATAAAGCTATGACCAAGACAAAGTTGCTGGTTGCAAGTGACTGCTTTAGAGAAGTGTTAAGTCCCTAGCCTTTTGGCAAAACATTCAGTACATTGAATTTGTTGTCAGATTTTTATCAATGTGCACATGACTACATGTAATGGTACCTTCAAAGCAATTTTATCTTTGAGATAACAGTTTTATATATAAACACACACACATACATATGTGTGTGTGTATATATATATATATATATATATATATATATATATATGATTATATGTAGACATGTTCTATAACCTGAAATTAATAAACTTTTCAGACTTTTCATGTAAAGTCATGCCTTTACATCTGTTTTAATAGCAATATCATGTGTTTTATAGTTGTGAAAATGAACGCTGAATAAGTGATACAATGTATTTTGAATCACCCTCAAGAATTCAAATCTGAAAGTTTCCTTCACAATTAATGTACTTAGTATTAATGAAAGATGTTTAAAAGGATATTAATAATGTTATTTTTTTATAAACTGATTTTATTTTTTTGCTTCATGCAAAAACTTTTGCATGTATTCAAACCCTTCTTTTCGACATTTTCCTACATAAACCTTTAAAATTTAAATGGGTGTTACTCAAGCCATTGTGGCTAAATTGCAATTTGAGTTTCATTAATGTAGTTTCATAAATAAAATATATTTTTAATAGGAGAAATTAATGCAGATTTATTTAACATATATACATGAGAGCCTTTGGAATGAAAACCCCATAAAAATCTGTTTACTATAAAAAATAATCTGGGCAATTAATATATGCATATATTACTAAATGTTCAGCCCATGTTAATTTGATGAAAGTTTAATTTGATGAAAGTTTACAAACACACAATTCTAGGATCTTATATCAGATGAGGCAAATGATATTCATAGTATTTATTTCAACTTGTCTTTCTAGCAAAACTGATTTCTCTGGTAGAAACTATTCAACAGCAAATTAGATTTAATGTACAAATTTACTCAAAATCTTAGATATTTTTTGAGCTTATAATATTTACAGGAATAAGGAACTAGTTTTGAGTGTTACTAACTTCCACTAAAGTTGTGCAAATCCAGAAATTAGTGATTTGAGCAAAAATATATTGTATATTACTTGATAATAAAAGATTGCATCCTGACATATAAGATTCTTTGCAAACCCACTAATATTTGTATCTTCTTTGGCTCCATGCAAAGTACTGTATTATTTTATTACTGTATTTGAATTATTGTAATAATCTTTCATCTTCTAATTAATTTTCTTCCCTGTTAGGATACCTTGATATTTTTGTCATTGTCATTTAAATAAAAATACAAATGTTGTCACATCACCCCCATGTTAGTAATTGAAACACTTCTCATTGTCTGGGACAGGGGACAGGGGAACTATTCGGACAAGCTAGGTAGGATGTCAAGCTTCTTACAAGTGTTGCTGCCTCTTTTGCATTTTTCTATGACATGCCATTACCTTACATCTGTCATTATTTCCCATGTCTCTTTCATGCCTTTGCTCATGTGATTTTTATTTCTTAAATGTCCTTCTTTTTTTTATTTTCAACTGGAAAATATCTGAGAAATTTTTAAAATTAAGTTCAAGTTGACTTCTCCACATAACATTTTCTCATCCCTTGCACCACATTGTATTTAACCACGAACTCCTTTGTGATTCCATTGTACTGTGGATAGACTTCTCTGATACATTATTTAGACTATTTTATTTCATACACATATCTAAAAATAGTAGCTGTCTTTTCATTTTCTGTCTCAAACACATAACAAAATACCTTGTAAAAAAGCAAACATCCAATATATTCTGTTTAACAAATTTAAAAAGGTGTCTTGCTTGGTTTTTGTGTGCTGCTATAACAACATATTTAAGACAGGATAATTTATAAACAATATACATTTTTTTTTCTTACAGTGCTGAAGGCTGAGATGTCCATAGTCAAGGCACTGGCAATTTGATGTCTGATGAGCACCCAGTCCCTTCTTCCAAGATGGTGTCTTGGAATTTGTGTTCTTTGGAATGTACAAATGTTGTGTCCTTATATAACAGAAGAGATGGAAAGGTCAAAGTGACCAGCCTAGTTTTCTCTAACCCCCCCCTTTTTTTTCCTATTTTAATTTTTATTTAAAATTGTGGGGTAAAATTCAGGGCTAGGTATATAAATATTCACCATGCAGGTATCCTTATCGATGAGGTGTGCCTTCCCTTCCCCAGGCGGATATGGACTACTGTCAATCCCACCTCTCCACCTCCCCACCCCCTCCCCGCAGTTTCCCGCCACTGTCAATCCTTTTCTTATAGTAATACGTAGTTGTTAAAGGTCCACTTATGAGTGAGAACATGTGATTCTCAGCTCTTTGTTTCTGTGAGAGATCACTCAGTATTATAAACTCTAATTCCATCCAGGTTGCTGAGAAGTCTATGATTTTGTTCTTCTTCATGGCTGCGTAGTATTCCAATGTGTATATGTACCACATTTTTTATCCAGTTCTGTTTTGATGGGCAGCACGGTTAGTTCCCTGCTCTTGCTGTTGTGAACAATGCTTTGATAAACATACATGTGCAAGTATCTTTTTCATAGAGTGACCTGAGTTCTTCTGGGTATATTCCCAGTAGGGGGATTGAGGAGTCATATGGAAGGTCAAATTTTGGGAATCGCCACACTGATTTCCACAGAGACTGAACCAGTTTGCACTCCCACCAACATTGTAGAAGTGTTCCTTTTCACCACATCCTCTCCAGCATCTGTTATTTTTGGGTTATTGATGATGGCCATTCTGACTGGGTTAGGTGGTATCTCAGTGTAGTTTTAATTTGCATCTCCTTGATGAATAGTGAGGCTGAACATTTTTTCATATATATGTTAGCTGATCTTATGTCTTCTTTTGAGAAGTGTCTATTCATATCTTTAGCCCACTTTGTAACAGGACTGTTTGTTTTTCTTTTCAGCACGTTTGAGTTCCTTGCAGATCCTTGATGTTACTATATTATAAAGCACCAATAATCAAACCAGCCTGGTATTGCTATAAGAATAGGCATATAGACCAATTGAGATTCCAGAAGTAAAACCTCAATTTCTCAACCAACTCATCTTCAACAAAGTCTCCACCACCCACTACCAGGGAGAGGAGATCCTATTCAGTAAATGGTGTTGGGAAAACTAGCAGGTCACATGCAGAAGATTAAAACAGGACCCCCTACCTATCTCCATACACAAAAATTAACTCTAAATGGATCACAGACCTTAATGAAAAGCCTCTAACTGTAAGAACCTTGGAAAGTGCAGGAGACACTCTTATGGAAGTTGAAACTGGCAACCAATTCCTGATCAAAACCCAAAGTGTCCAGGTTATAAGAGATAAGATAAACAAATGGAACCTCAATAAACTGACAAACTTCTACAAAGCCAAAGAAACCATTAAGAGAGCAGGGAGACAGTCCACAGACTGGGATAAAATATTTGCCAATTCCATGTCTGACAAAGGTCTAGCCCCTTTAATAAGACACTAATTCTATCTTTGAGAACAGAGCCCTCTGGTTTAATCACCTCCCAAAGTCCCACCTTTTAATCTTGTTGAATTGGGGATTTAATTTCAACATACATTTGTGAGGGACACAAACATTTAACCTATAGCAATGAGTTCCCATTCAGATAATTAATAAAGTTTCTCCTGGTCCAAAAATGTCCATTATTTTAGACATTTGGACATAAGCCTTTCTTGATTTGGCTGCTAAATTAACTATCTCTTCCTTCTCTTCACATTTTATTCTCCTTCTCACTCCAAATTCACTTGTTCACAGTCAACCTAGGTCAGTTAAGGAAGTGAAATTCTAAGTTAACACTTTCAAGATATTGAGTAAGTCAGTCCTCTGTACTACATGGGTAAACATTATCTATCCTTTACTCTGCACTTTAATACTACATTTCTTCTGGTACCACATTGACTGATCAAGCTAAAAAAATAAAAAATAAAAAAATCTATCAAGAGTACAGAGATGCACTGTTTTTTCTAGCAAATGATTTGAGTATCTATAATATGTCCACAGGCCAAGTTAGAGAGATTTAGTATAAAACCCTGAATGTTAAGAATGTTATTCATCACATTTTAAAAGTGACTTCTGGGGTAAAGCAGTATATTTTTCAACTCTCTGAGTGAATTGTTTCAATTAGCTTTAAAATGCAAGACAAAAATATAAAAAATAAAAATAACATAAAAATTTAAAAAATAATAAACAATAAAAACATACAATATTTCTAGATGTTTGCCAAGAATATTTACCTAAAAATGCTAATATAAAGGTTAGCTTACATTACTTTTACCCTTTTCTATGTAAAGTTGAATTTAAATTAGATTTATACCATATGTTGCTCAGATTTTAGTTTTATGAGTAATCTCTTTCCATATAGCATTGATATTTCTAGCTATTATTTCCATTTTATTAACTCTCAATGTTGCTTATTTTGTCAATCTCTTTCTGTTTTTCTTTTACCTTTCATTTTTTTTTTAAGTTTTAGATCAAAGTTTATTAGCAAGAAGAAGAGAGGGAAACGTAAGATTCATTCCACAAAGACCTGTCATGATGAATCTCTCAAAAAAAACCCCAAAAAACTCCACCTATCTGTCTATATTATTTGTGACTTTCTCTATCATCTTTATTCTAGTTTTTATTGCATTTTCATTGCTCTTTTTCATTTTACCTCTGATTAGATTGCAAATATTCTGATTAAATTATTGTATTTATAAACTAAATTGCATTTTAAGCCACTTATATTTAATGTAATTACTTATGTACTTGTCATAAATCTGTCATTTTGCTTTCTATTTTATACTTATTCTACTTGTGCTATATTATACTCACATCTTTAAATTATCTTGATCATTCCTTTTTCTGTGTCTTTCTAAATATTCATCTCTTAGCATTTTGTACTAGGACAATAGAAATTACAGCATGCATCATCAATTAATTAAAGTCATGAATTAATAGTTTTATGACACTTAACATTTCATATTTATTCAATGCCTTCTTCCTTTTAAGTTGCCATTTCTATGTAGTTAATTGTATTTATATTTGAATCACATAAGCAGTTAATATTATTGCTATATACATTCCATATCCACTTATATTTTCTCAAACATTTATTCTTTATTATTTTGTTTGTTCATCATTTCTTTTTACAACAGCATAATTCCATCATGGACCAATTTTCTTCTGCTTGAAAACTCCCTATAGCATTTTCTTTGATGTTTGCCTATGTGTAACAAATTTTTCAATTTTCATTTGTCTAAAATATTTTTGTTCTGCCTTCATTTTGAAAGAATTATTTCTCCTGATATAAAATTGCAAAATTGCATTATCTTTCTCTTTACATGTTTTTTGTTTTTCCTCTTAGAAACTTATCTTGTCCTTTCAAGGCAGACTTCAGTTTGGTTCTTCATTTCTGGTGTCATTCACACTTTTAAAACAGGCCCAAGGATTCAATATGTATTCATTATAAGTCTAGAATAAAAATATACTAATTATAACAATGGTGAGCTGGATGTAGTGTCTCACACCTGTAATTTCAGCACTTTGGGAGACGAAAGTGAGAAGATTGGAATACATATTAACTGTATACAAATAATTTGGACCATTAGTTATGATTTATAATTTTCAGTAAATCTTTTAATGTCTTAGCATTCTTATCTATTTATTATGTATTGATCCATTCATTCATTCTTCATGCAACAAATAATGAGTGAGTCCTATCATGGGTTAGGCTCTTGGTTAGATGCCGGCTTTAACATTTTTTGCTTGTTTGTACAATTTTTTGCAAGACATTTTCTACCTATATGTGGTTCAAAAATATATAAATGTTATGAAAAAAGTGTATTCTGGAAAATGTGCACAGTACATGGCCACTTAAGATTATTGTTTGTTTTTAGCATGTAATATATATATTTTTAACTTAAAAATATTAACTTGTTGGCAAATAGCATAAGGCAAAATTTCTGGATAGGGTTTTTGTGGTGAATGACACTGTGGTGGAAGTAAAATTGTTTTCAGAAAAAAATAAAAATAAAAATGACATAATCCCATGCACACTAGCATTGTAGGATATAAATTCTTATTTATCTCATCTCCTTACACTTGCAGGGAATTACTTGGCTCAGATATCAGCAAGTTTACAACATAAGAAACATATTTACAATTACTTTACATCCATTTAATTCGAAATAGCCAGACAATATCAGATAAAGGAAAACATAATTTTGTAATATTGCAACAATTTTATTAATTGTCTTTTTGAACATTCCATTATTACATGTTGAGAACATTATAAAGTCAGACTCCCTTATAAAGACAGACTGCATTTGTTAGTAACTCTATTTTTGTTTCCTCATGATGAACATCTATTTGCTCTACTGTTGGGAGCCAGCCTTGGAGGCCCGCCTGATTGACAAAGTCCAGGTGCGCTGAGGACCCCCGGCCGCAAAGCGAGTCGGGGCAGCTGAGGCCCTTCTGTGCAGTCGTGGAAGAAGAAGATGGCACGTTTATGCGAAGAATCACAGCTAATCTGGAGATGTCATGGTTCATTTTTCCATTTTCCCACTATGCCGCTTAGCCTTTTATAACATATGCAAGGGTTAAACTCTGAAGCACATCAAGAATGCTTTCTTTCACTTGGTTATAAGTTACTAGATATTACTTAAGTAATAAATGATATAAGTATATTCACTCATTTGATTTAGGATTATGCAGTTTAGTGTTTAGACATAAGGTGCTTTAGAAGCACAAGTTTATAGTAAGTTTATTATGTTATGTAGGTGATTTATAACACTGTTTTCACTAACTTAGGATAAAGATTATCTTTAAGGTTTTTACTTAATTCAATAGCTAAAACTCTAAGTTAACATTTATAAAGTGGGTTTCACTGAACTCATAATATACTAATCAGACACTTTTATGACAACTTAGCTAAAGACAGAAAACAACCTTGGGGGCCTGGGAAACATTACTAAAAGCTTCTTTTGAGTTTTCTTTAGAAACAAGCACTGCAGGATAAGAGAAAAGTAATGAAGACACCTGGAAAACAAAGGCGATTACAGAACTCTGAAGGACATAAAGCCCCAGAAGGAAGACTACTGCTAAACTTTCTAGAGACAGTTCAAGGACTGTAATTTGGGACTTTGGACTAAAACTATCATCTTTGGCCTTATGAATAAGACTATTGTCTGAATGTTTACAGGGTTCTTGGCTTGTTTACTGCTAAGACCACTAGATGGTGGTAACTTGTAGAGCATATGTACGTGAAGGAATTTTCTTTGTCATGCCCCTTTACGAATGGTATAAAAGCTCTGTGTTAACTAACATTAAATTGTCATCTGTTCAAGAAGCAGGTGTCCGGGTATAATGTTTTCGTCTTTGGCCTATCCGTCTCTCCTTCAGGAGATCTCATGACCCTTGCGGGGTAGGACCCCCGCACTCTACATAATCTCTATGATTCATTCTCTCATCTTCTTCAGGTGTATGCTTACATATCACCTTACCAGTGAGGATTTTTCTTGGTTATCTTATCTAAAATGGCATTCATATCAAAGTAAGAATTCATATCCTCCTTCTCTGCCTTCTTATTATAGTTTGTATCTGGCATACTATATTTACTGTACATTGTTTTTCTCCCTCTGCTAGAATATATGTTCCATGTAATCAGAGATATTTGTCTGGCAAATAGTAGGCACTCAATAAACATTTATAGAATGAATAAATGCATGCATTTTGCAATAAATTCCTATGGCATAATCTAATTTTTCAAAGTCAGGGATTAAAATTTGGTTTTCCATGCTACTAACACTTTGTGTTTAATATAATTGTACTCAATAAATGTTTACAAATTGATTAAATGAGCAATTAGGTAAAACCCTGATGTAAATCCTTAGGTAATATAGGAACTTTAACCCAGTGTGACTCCAAAAATAAAAGCTTCTAACTGCAGAATTTGAAGTCATCTTTCTGGCAGAAAAGCAATAGATTGCAGAATATCTTCCCTTTATTCAAATCTCATTCTTCTACCTAGAAGGCGTACATTTGACTTTGGTATGATGAAAAAGAAATAAGGCAACAAATAAATCATGAATATATATAAAATAGGATGTCATTTGCTCTATCATAAGAGGAAAGTAAATCAAAAGTAGGGGATTGGGAGCAATCAATGAAGCAAAAGATAAAGATCAGACCGGATATTGGGAGTGAAGATGGTGAGTGAAACCTTGAAACCTGTCTTTCTGCAACTGAAATATTAAGATAATAATAGTGACTTACTTAGAAGGTGGTGATTAGGATTAAATGCAATAATATATGTAACACAAAAAATATTTAAAACAGTGTCTGGGCATATTAAAGCCTCGGTAACTATAAAATACAGTGTATGGGGCTCAGAAATTCATAGTGAATAGTCTTTATTTTATAAACTTATTATTGATAACAGATTTATGGGCTTTTGAATATTGTCCTTATTCAGATATCTGAGGTAATCTGTAGATTATCAGAAATGGCAGGATCCTTCCATGACTAAAGAAGAAAAGTATATTTCACAAAGCCACTGCAATCCTAGGATTTTAACAGTTATGTTAGCAGAGAAATAACTTCTGATTGTCTATAGAGTATAATACTGTCATTTAAGACCCCAAATGACTGAGTAGTAAAACATATATATGTGTATATATATTCAACACCACTTCTACATATTATATATACTATATATGGTATATATACACACATGTATATTCTGCAATGATTCTGCTATTTTGTTGCTATTTCAGATACATTGTGTGTGTGTGTGTGTGTGTGTGTGTGTTTGTGTACACACACACACACACATATGTATATATTTTAGATTCTGTCAATGCATTGGCCCATTTCACAGTGGATGATTTTTTTTTTTTGAGTTGGAGTCTCACTCGGTCGCCCAGACTGGAGTGCAGTGGCCGCTCCCGGCCACCGCAGCCTCGACCTGCTGGGCTCCGGCGATCCTTCCGTCTCAGCCTTCCGAGTAACCGGAATTACAGGCATGTGCTACCACGCCCGGCTGATTTTTTGATTTATTGTAGAGATGAGGTCTCGCTGCCCAGGCGGGTCTTGAACCCGCGGGCTCAGGCAATCCACTCACCTCAGCCTCCCAAAGGCGCGGGATTACAGGCTGAGCCACCGAGCCCGGCTCACAGTGAATGATTTATGAGCTCACCTGCCCACATCATGCTGAGTGTTCAGCAGTTTTTGACCAAAAATATCATGACCCTCGTGCTCTAACCTCCCTATTCACCTGATCTTTCTCAAGTGACATTGTTTTTGTGTCCTCCTGGGTAAAAAAGTCCTCAAAGGCAGTGGTACCCAACTTTTTTGTCATCAGGGACCGTTTTTGTGGAAAAGCATTTTTCCTAGGGGCAGGGGAGTGAGGTCATCAGGCATCAGATTCTCATAAGGAACGGGCCACTTAGATCTCTCACATGTGCAGTTCATGCTCCTTTGAGAATCCAGTGCCACAGCTGATCTCACAGAATCCACTGCCCACCTGTGTGCTACCCAGTTCTTAACAGGTCACTGACCAGTACCAGTCTGGGGCCAGGGAGTTGGGTACCTTTGCTCAAAGGAAAACATTTTTCCCATGTGGGAGATGGGAAACAAACAATAAAAAATGGCAGAAGCAGTAAAAGGCATCAAAATTGACGAGTCCAAAAGTGGTTTTGAACAGTGGAAACAACTTGATAGGTGTAATGCATCAAATGGAGAATACTTTGATGGTTACTGACGTTTAAACATGTAAGAATAAGTACACAATTTGTTAAATAAATAAATTCCCTTTTTCCCAGTCCTCCTCATATTTCAACTACTATTTGACCAGACTAGTTGTGTGCTTAATGATATGTATATTTATATAGAAATTTATTTCATTGATTCTTCTTTTAAAATGCTGTTCTTTAGGCATCCAGATTCCATCTATTTTTTTCTTATGTGCATCTTCTCCTCTAGTCTGAATATGTTGGTACTGAAATAAAAAAAATTAAAAATAGTAAAATAGATATACAAAATTTATATATTTATACATAAATTTATCTATATAATGTCAGAATGATTATTTAATAAATCACCCAACCAGAGCTTTCATAGCATCTATTGGAACATAAGCAAAGAATAAAAGGCTTCATCTTCCTTTGTGAATTAAATGGGATCAAGTTTCTCAATTGCCAAGCCATATTCTTTTATTTCTTACGTTTGTAATATAGCTAAGCCTGAAACTGCCTCCATGAACTGACACAATTTTTTGGCTGGTACATTTAACACATAAAGTTATGTATTTATTTATTTACAGGTCATAACATTAAGAAGGAATAAAGACTTTTAAAAGATTTCAAGCCTGGCCTCTGTTCCATAGGAACCCAAAGTTAATTTCATTCTTCTAAATTTTATATATGTGTGTATCTATTAGTGAATATATATACTAAGATATATGCATATATGTATATATATATGTACATGTGTATATGATGTGAAATTCTCAATATCAAAATATCTTTGTGGTCTATGCATCTTCTATCATTCTGAAAAAAAGTGCAGAACATCCTAATTATGATTACACGATGAGAGGAGACATGCTTCCATATCTGTTTCATTTGGTGTTTCTGAAACTTCTTGTCTAATTAGGTGACAAAATTAATCCAACTATCATTTTTAGACTTTTGTTTCTGTCCCAGTTGCTAATTTTTTTTCCTCTCAAAGCCAAATCTCTTTTATTCCTCTCAAAGCTAAATGTCTTTCTAAATTTCAGTAGATATGCTTTATTGTGACTTAAAGTGCATAAGTAATTTTCTTCATACCTCCAAACCCCTTTCTCATAATCATATTTTTTTTTCTCCCAAAGGAGGCCATATAGGATCTCAAGGACCCAGGCAATTCAAATGCTAATAGAGGATACTTGGAGACTTGACTCTAGAAATACAGATCTGGCAATAGTCATCTGGAGGCAGATTACTGGATTAGAAACTTGAATCCACCATGAATTAATTGTATGAATGTGATGAAAGGACAGGCAAGCTTCTTGCCCATCCATTTTTTTCCTCTTGCTTTAGATAAGGGAAATAATAATATTTAACTCGTGGAAAAGTTACATGAATTAAATGAGGTTGTATTTTTCTTTTTCTTCTTATTAGTATTAAATTGATTTCAGTGAACACTTCTGGGAAAATAGGCAACTCAATATCTGACTATAGGAGAAATTCTAAGAACTACACGTAGTCATAGCAATTCTGCATTCAATCTGAAAAATATATGAACTTTCAGTAATTATTCAAAAACCACAAACTGAAACCCCTTTGATGTGAATTAATGACTATCCAGGCTTATAATGGTGACAAACGTAAACAAACATTTTTAGCTTCACATTTCTGCAAGATGGCAGTCGATAGTGTATATAAGAAATAAATAAGGTTGATGTAATATTAAAGGGTGGTTAGCATCAGCAGGTGAACATGCCAGTAAAACATGGAACAATCTCTGAAGCCTATGTGAGGCAGTACTTTTTATTTATGGGATATAAAGTCATATTACAATTTTATCTTATCTTTGTATACATTAATATTACATCCAGAGGCTAGTATCTCCTAAGACTTGTTTATTGAATTTAAAAAGAGGCATTTTACTTATGGAGTAAAAATGTTTTTTTCCAAACATGATCATAGCTGATTTTAGAATCAAGCCTCCAAAGTCAGTCTCCTAATCTCCTTAGAAGCTAAGCACTCACCACCAATCAAGCCTGGCTAATACTTGTTTGTTTGTTTGTTTATGAAACTGTGCTTCTGGCTTTCTTGTGCAGGCTGGCTTCAAACTCCTGATTTCAAGTGATCCTCCAAATTCTGCCTCCCAAAGTGCTGGGTTTACAGGTGTGAGCTACCACAGCAGGCATGGAAGTACTGCCCTACTCTACAAACTGAAAAGGATAAAAATGTAGTTTCTACTCTCTCTAGACTAGTACACAGATAGTCTACTTTTTGCAAAATTGTCTTGTCTAAACATTTTCTGGTTCAGTTCCAAAAAATTGCTGCTCCAGCCTTAAGAAGTATTGCTGCATAAGTCTTGCTGCTCCAGATTTATTGAGTAGGGTCTGTGGACATATTTCCTACAGCCCTTGTGTTTGTCTCCACTGTTAGTAAAAACGACTTGTTAGTTTGCCTCACAGGATGTACTTACTGCTCATTTTGGGAAACTATGCCATCTTGACTTTGTGAGATCTTTAATCATGAACTACTTTACCTGTTTTCACTAAATTTGTTAGTCCTTCCACACAGATAGATTTGGTCTTATGTGTATGTCACAGCTTTGTTGAGCATGGTGTTTTTGCTTCAGTTACTGAGCTTCCTGATTTTATGTAAAATCCGGGGGAAATGAGACAAATCATTTCCTATCTTCTATATTGCCATTTTAATACTGGAACAATGAGACTGAGCTTAAGTGTGAAGATAGTTGAATGCCTTACATAGAATTTTTGTTTTCCTTCTGAAAATGGAAATAGAGATGGTAAATTAGTGGTGTCCTTTTGCAATAATGCTTGACTTTTTTTTACACATCAGTATGGTATATATTATGAGTTCCTATTTATTAGAATTAATAAATATATGTTCAAAACCAAATGGCATGACTGAATGAGGCTAAATTTTTGAGCAGCTCTCTCTTATCTGAAGAACAATTTCTAAATAGTCCTCTTCAGATCATACCTAATTGATTAACCAAAGAAACACCACATGTAAGGCCTGATTCCTGTTTAGTTTAGTATTACCTTGTGAGTGTCATAATTATCTTATGAATAAAATAATACATGCATCTACTCACTCTAGAGACAATCCTTCACAGAAATCCTGGCTTTTGATCTTTTTAATACTAAATATTCTCTTTCCCTGAGAAGTACATTTTTCTGTTCTTTTTTGTTTAATTACTACAGTTTTTTACTTTGGTGGCATCTCTTGCATTTGTGTGTGTGTGTGTGTGTGTGTGTGTGTGTGTGTGTGTGTGTTTATTAAACTTTATTTACAGAAACCGAATGAGGACCGGATTGGGCCAACGGGCCATAGTGTGCTGACACCTGATCTAAACTTGCCCCTCTATCGATGCCTTGACTGTTCTATCTCTTATAACAGGGGCCTGACCCAGTCACTAAAGGTGTGAGCAAAGCGCACCTGTTTAGCAGGTACAGTTTAGGTAGACATGGAGCTGGGTTGTCACAAGTGTGTCTGCAGGAAAATGTTAGAATTATGTAAATGGATTTTTACACAAAAACAGACAACTGGATACCTAAAATGTATAATAAATGCACATCTAGAATAGCAGAAACAATTTTGAAAAATAACAAAGCTAGAGGGCTAAAACTTCCTGATTTCAAGCCTTCAACTACAGTAATCAAGAAAGTGTAGTGCTGGCATAATCCTGATACACAAATAGAACAATGTAACAGAATCAAGAGTCCATGAATCATTCCACACATAGACAATTGATTTTAGAACAAAATGCAAAAGCCATACAGTAGAAGGAGATTTTTTTAATAAATTGCATTTTTCAATTTGATTTTGATTTTTTGTATTTTTTTTAAAGCATCCATATGATGCTGGTGCTCTGATTTTATTTAATAGAGACTGATCTGGTAGAGTACTCTGTATAGAGTGAATGTGCAGTCACATGGTATGTGAGGCATCTGAAATGGAATTGTACTCAAGGTCATAGCTCTCTTTTGTTGGTCATAATCATGATAGACATATTATCATATTTCATATTTCATATTTCAAAGCAGGATTGAAAAGGGAGCATGGTCCCAAAGAGAACAAGGCCAACACACTGCTATGTTGGGATCGAGTAGCAACAGTGCTATTATGACGATGATAGCTCATACAGAAAAGCAGAAACTTGAGTCAATGCACAGGCTGCTTGAAACTCAGCCAGTTTCTTTCTTTCTTTTTTTTTTTTTTTTTTGTTGTGGAGGTGACTGAGTGACACAGCAGTTTCTCTTTGGTGTCCACAAGTGTCATGTTTTGTTAGTCCTCCACGGCATTAGAAAACAATGCAATTGCATATTTTCTCTCCACTTCTGTCCCTCTATATTTCACTCTATAATTATTTCCTGTCACTTAACTGATTAGATAACTGTGCTATTTAACATTAAGGGGACACCTTGGCTGGGCTCGGTGGCTCAGCCTGTAATCCCCCGCTTTGGGAGGCCGAGGTGAGTAAATTGCCTGAGGCCCCAGGTACGAGACTCGCCTGGGCAACTTTGGCAAGACCTCATCTCTACCATAAATCAAAAATTAGCCATGCGTGGTGGCGTGTGCCTGTAGTTCCAGCTACTCGGAAGGCTGAGGTGGAAGGATCGCCGGAGCCCAGCAGGTTAAGGCTGCGGTGGCCGGGAGGCGCCACTGCACTCCAGTCTGGGCGACTGAGTGAGACTACAACTCAAAAAAAAAAAAAAAATGGGAGCCGGGGGGACACCTTTTCTATACTCAGCATAACCTTAGAGTAAAAACAAATACATTTCCCCCCAAAAAGTTCATGATTTGTTGAGAGGAAATATATGTAGATGAATATTTACAGTTGTGGTTTTTACGTCCTCTAAAAAATTCATATGCATGTATCTCATGATAAAATACCTAGAACAATATAATTACCAGGATAGCTGGTGTTTGGGATTAGGAATTTGAAGACTAACTGGAAGTGGTTAATAGGAAGAATTACATTATGTACATTATGTAAGTCAGCCTGTTGTTGTCTTACAGGAGTGATTATTCTACTTCTGCAAGATCAGAATATCAGCCTACCTGAGTGAAGTGGCCCCAAGTATTTGTTTACACTTGTCAGACAAACATAAGAATAGACACACCAGTGTTTGAATAAGAACATGTTAAGTATTGTGAAAATAAAGTCTCATTATTTTTTGGACCCAATAATCAAATTAAAAACCTTTTTGTCTAATTTTGGAAGATTGATAATACAAAACAAGTAAGAGAAAATACTATTAAACAAAATTAAATATCAAACTCTGCATTCACATATAAGAATCAACAGGCTTAATACATAGAGTACTTTATAAAACAGCAAATAATTGTCATCTTAACCCTAATAAGAATGCAGTAAAAAGGAAAAGTTAATTGAAAATGTAATGGAAATGAACAATAACTATAAGAAATGGTCATTTTAATAAATAACTAAAAAGTTTTAAACTTAAAGACAAGATATAATTTTCAAATACCTAATTTTAAATATGTTTTAAAACCTGAGTGCACCTGACATAGAGAAACTTCGATACTCTGTATTTGAGATTTATTATTGTCACGATACACAAATAAAAATAAAAACAATAACATATTAATATCACTTACAATAGATAAACATTTAAATCAACCTAAACAGTCCATATGTTTGTAGTTTTTACATAAACGCTAATAATTCACCTCATATGATAATTAGAGTTATTTTTAAGCCATAAAATATACTACTATTAATGTTACCTAGAAATTGTTAGAAATAAGTTTGTGATGACCATAGCAAACACTGAAAAAACTAATCAAGAAGAGGCTACAAAAATATATTTCAGTGACCATATAGGCATTAAAACCGAACTTATTTGTTAAAAGATAATGTAAAACATTCACAGTGAATTTTGGTAGCTACAGAGTCTCTGAGTGTTGTCTTTTATGCATTTAAGTTTTTTTCCTGTTAAAATTCTTTTAAAATAAAAATAAATGCAACATAAATATATGTTTTTATAGCTTATCTCATGGGTGTGGCACTAGCTCCTTTATGGAAAATAGGATTTCAATTAAGTAATAACTGACATGTCAATGATTGCAGGTGTGGTTCTATGTTGCAGCCAAAGAATGATAGAATATTTTATGTAGATATTCATGAATGCTGCCAGCAGAGGCAAAAGGATATGTGGGACCAAAATTTTCCTACTAGCCTCAGGCTTTCCACTATGTACTGAGAAAACAAACTGCTTTTTAGCATGAATATGAAAAGTCATATCTGAAACTAATATGGACAAGTACTTGATTTCAATTTATGATGCTGTGTCTGAAACTTTGTTAAGTCAATTATTTTATTAAGTTCTTTCTGAAACTCTGGAGAACACAGAGATCATCCCTGATTTGAATGTTTTCCATGAATAATTATTTTCCATTTTGATTTCTACTAATATAAAATCTTTCCCTTTGCTACCGCTCTTTTGCAATTTCATTCTCTCTCTCTCTCTCTCTCTCTCTCTCTAGTAGTAAGCTGTTTTAAAGGTCAACAGAACGTTACAAGGTGAATTAAAATTCAGCTAAAGGCTTATCTGGAATATATCTAGACAAATAAAGATCTATTGATAGGATTCTGATGGTGGTAGTCACATCTGCTTGTTAGATAATTGTTTTAAAATGAAAGTTAAATAATGTATATCTGTAGAAGCTTAACTTGAAAGACAGCCATGTCCATTAAATTCCTACTGCCCACCAGCAATGCCTATGGCTTTCAGTTTTTGTAAAATTTATCAAACAGAGAGTTTTCGTTGTTATTTTATCATTAAAACACATGGCTTGTAGATATCAATTACAATTTTATTAAAACACAGCAGCATAACTTTTGTTTTAAGTTTTACTGTTAATTTTTCCAAATGAAATTGGCTTTTTAAGGTAATTATATCTATAAGGAAGTTGAATTTTTTTAACCACAAAGTCAAAATTCATTATTTTGATAAAATCATTTCATCCACCATCATAAAAAGAGGCAAAAAACAAAAACCTCTAACTTGTTTTGTTTGCTCTCTATAAGCAAATCCAATTCTTGTTCTGCCAAAACTCCAGCAAATACCCTTGCTCTGGAGCATGTCCTCAGCTCATTACTTTTCTATTGTGTCTACCAGCTCCTTGCCATGCTAGAGTATAAAGAATGCTTTCACATCCACAATTTTTTAATGACTTGAGGAAAAGGGTGCAAAAATCACTGCAATTGCAACGAGAAAGATTATTTTAATATCTTTGCAATGTCTTCATGAAACTTTCTTGAAATGCCTTTTTTCCTGACACTTCCAGTGACATTTCCGAGCTTGGGTCATGGGCACATACTTTTAGGGGAATAGGACCCTCAAAAAGAAAACTGAAATTGCTCCCAGCCATGGGGCTATACGCATCTGCTTGAGGAACTAAAAGAATGATAGATTTGGGCTTTGTTTCTGACCTCTCTTTCATGGCTTCTCTGTATTTACATAGCTGAAGTGAACACAGAAAGATGTTATGCTGTCAGAGAACATTTCTTTCATCCAGTATGTCAACCACGAGAGGAAAGAAAAGATAAATTTTACCTCATAGCTAGAGTCAAGACCCAAAGCAGAAGGTGTATTCTCAGTTTGCTTGCCTTTTGCTTCCTGGGACTTAAGAGACAATGGATGAATCAGCATTAATTTTTTATATTCATCAAAGATATTCTGTAAATGTCTGTTAATTATTGAATGTGGTATAATTTAAGGCATTTAGAAAGAGGTGCTAGATACAAGTCAAATGGACTAACTATATTATTGCAAAAATTGTTATTTATTCTAAGGCAGTACAGTAACTTAACTTTTTATTTATTTTGTATTAGTTTTAATGGGGTGTTATTTGATATGCTCTAGGCCAGAATAGGGAATCCGTGATGATTAGCTATCTCTTTGTCTAACAAAACATAATTTAGAGAAAATTGTAAAAGAGGTTACAACCCTTGGGACCCCTCCCGCTGCTAGGAGCGCTCTTGTCTTCTCAATAAATTCCTACTTTCTCAAAAAAAAAAAAAAAAAAAAAAAAAAGGTTTGCTACTTTCTGAGTACAAATAGCAGAAAGGAAGAAAAAAAAGATAGCTTAAATTGTGATCAAAGGCAGGTCAAAATCGAATGTTAGATCTAGAAGAGTACTAAAAGGCCAATTCATCCAACTTTCATTATGAAGATGAATAAACAGAGGCACAGAGTATTTTAGTGTTCTGCTCAAGGACATTGAGAAAGTTGGGATGAGCTTGCATTGTGTTATTTACAATACCAAGAATCTTCTGTTTGTAGAATTCTAGATTTTGGGTCCATAACATTTTTTTACTGCACACAAATTTATTGTCATT
Source organism: Carlito syrichta (assembly GCF_000164805.1). NCBI lineage: Eukaryota > Metazoa > Chordata > Mammalia > Primates > Tarsiidae > Carlito > Carlito syrichta. The sequence goes on from NW_007247829.1 coordinate 725,664, forward strand.
AAATAAGTATTGGAAAAGTCATAAATAATATCTTCTTCATTGCTCTCCCCGTTTGAAAATCCAGTGCTCATCTTTGATGCAATTCTCAGTTTGTACGGTAGAAGAATGTTGGGAAAACTAATTAGAGTGGAAAGTAATTCCAATAGCACTTATGCTGGAGTGGTATCATCAAAAGGAAAACGTGAACCTGAAATGAAAATTTTCTTAATGAACCTAAACTACTTTATTCCCTGAAATGTATTCTGCTATTTACTTGCAATGAGTTAAATGAATATAAGTAGTAACACAAATCTAAAACATGTTTGTTGGTTCTTTAATTTCATGACTACCATGATTGTATATAAATATGCACATAACTAGATATTTAAACACTATTGCAGTATAAGGCTGTATTTTAAGTTTTATATACTTACATTTGAAATAAGTTTTAAAGAAATAAAAGCAACATTCAAGTTTTAGTATAGATATTTGAACAGAAAAAGTGAAAGTGAGCACAATATCATTCAATAATTAACTTGAGTTCCTTATTATGATTTCTTTATTATTGCTTAGAGTACAATTATGGCCCATTTTTTAATTAAATTCTATATTAAAAATATTACAAGACACACAATAATCTATTTTATTTTACCCACAGAAATTATGATACTCCTATTTTCTGTAGGTGACAGAAATGATTGCCTTATGAGGGACTCCACATATTATGCAATAGATGAGCATATATGGAATTAACTTTCAACATTTAAACAAATACATAGGATGCCATCTTTTGAAGATACGTCATATATTTAATCTATTTCCTCATTATCTTGTACCTACAAGATTTTAGAATTTAAAAGTGTCAATGTTAAAAATTCCTCTTTTAAAGTCTATCTGTAGAGTCTTCATATTTCCAAATTACTTCTCATTCAGTCAACAAACTGGAAGTCAGAGCTTCCAAATCTGGATGCCTGCAGATATTCAGAAGCTATTAGTAAACGAAGGGGAAATTGAGCATATACAAGTGATGCTTACCCTCAAAAAGAACCTGGTACAGGGTACACTTAGTAATGAAAAAAAGAAAACCTGCTGTGACAAGCTAAAGAGTAAAAAATACGTTAGTAGAAATGATTTACACTTACTGGGAGCACAAAAGTTGTATTTAAGAATGCCACTAGTTCTGCTAGGCCAGTGCATGTGCTTTATATTTAAATAAATAGGAAAATAAATGACTTATTGCTTTAGAAATGCAGATTAGTAGTATAATTTTTCAAGGTGTGAAGCCCAGTGAAGAGAAACATTAAAGGATGCTTTCTGTTAAATCAGGAATTACTACTCTGAACCTTTCGGTTTTATAATATTTAAATCCTAGGGAGCTTGTGCATCCGTTACAATACTGTCAAATGAAAAATTAAGTAAATGCAGGATCTATTTTATACTTGTTCTGAAGGTTGACTCATAGTTGACAATAGAACACATCTCAGTTGCAAGTATTAATTATGTGTGTGTGTGTGTGTGTGTGTGTGTGTGTGTGTGTGTGTGTGTGTGTTTATGCATGCACATGCATGTGTGTGTATGTAAAACCTCAAGGCAAAAACCAGTGTATAATTCACGGTGTCATATATGCAAAAATTTATTAATCATGCTTAGATAATATATAGGTTTTTCATAACCTACAGGGTTGTATAACTTTTAGTGTCAAATTTGATCTCTTCCCTATTTCATCTTATCTGATATGTGTGCCTTCTATCCATAGCTAACAATGACATTTATTTATATTTGGAGAGAAGAATTTCTTAATCCAAGATTCATATAGCCGTCACTTACCATATGTTAGTTGATTCATTCAGTCACTCAACACAAAGGGAGAACTCAAAACGAAGTTAACAAAAACAGTTTGTTTCATAAGAAGTTTACTGTCTAATAAATCATGTGGCTAAGGATTATGGTTGAACTAGTTTTGTTTACCTAAAATAAAGCTAATAAATCAAGTTCTAATAACGTATAGGACTAATACTTACAACAGGAGAAGTAAGAGCAGCAATCCTCGAAGCCACCAACACTTCATTTTAAAGTATGTATAACATCTTTAATCACCCTTTATTGGTAATATTTAGATAATAACCATCATAGGATTATTATTGTATTCTTACCCCAGCTAATTTAAATTTCTTTATAAAAAGTTAACAATTCTAAATTATGAAAAGTTATTCCAAAAAACAGTACATGATTTTAATTAAGGGTTTTGGGTTACAATCTGACAATATTTTAGGAATAATTTTCTGTGTCCTATGTAGAGTATCACAGAACTCTTTTCATGCATTATGGATTTTTGTTCTCTAAGATACTGCAGCATCTGGATATTGTCAGTGTTGAAGATAAACAAAACATTTCTTGTAAAATAACATTTTCTATTTAGTTTTCTACCTCCCATCCAAAAAAATCTAGGTTAAAAGCAAAGTTCAGGATAATAATGTCTTGAAATGTTCTAAAACATTAAGTGACATCAAATTTTCAAACAAATTAATGTCTGAAAAGATATATTTTTAATCTTTTCTGTCTGATGAGGCTAAACAATTTTCCCTGAGTGATACTTCTTTTAGGAGACTCCCAATCTGTATTTACTATTCATTTTGCATGAAATTGAATGTTCATATTGATATAATCATGGGTCAGACAACTTCTTGAAAGATCATCATTCTGTTGGTAGAATTTTCATTCTCCTATTCATTATTTTGTATATTAATCCTTATTTTTAAAAATCATATATATGTGTGCTTGTATTTATGTAAGCATGTGTTTGTGTGTGCATGAATGTGTAATCTGTATGCCAATCAGTGTTTGCCTCATATCCATTAAGTCTAGCTTTGTTTTTTCTGGTGTTAATAAAGTCTATGATACCACATTTTCTCCCTTGGCTTTTTAAATGAAAATAAGGAAAGGAAAGTGAAGTATAGCCCCCCTTTTTTTTCAATGATTATGACTGTGTATATCCCCTAGCACATTTTTTCTCAAGAAAGTATTATTAATATAATTGTATTATGAGACTTAAGTTGGTTAAATAATTTGTACAAAATCACACAATGAATGTGAGACCTGGACTTGAAGATATTTATGGAAGAACCTAGTTCATTTTTTTTTCTAATATACAATGCCTTTATGCTAGCAAAACTTTTTACTAAAATAACTTAAATGAGCTATGATTCATATATGATTTAATTACAGTTAGTGAACTTGATAGCGAGAAGAAAAACAGAGATTTATTTTTTCATCTAATAATCATCCTCCTCAAACACTGCATCACTGTTTGACTTCTTATTCAATGTTTTTTGTCTTAGTTGGGATGTGCCAAAGAATTATTATAAGAATTGGCTCGCATGATTGAGGAAACTGAGAAATCACCTGACTGGCTATCTGTAAACGTAGGACCTAGGTAAGCTGCTGGTATAGTTCAAAGGCTTGAGTGAGATAAGTACTGAGGACAGGAGGAGATCAACGCCCTAGCTTAAATTCCATCCCTTGTCTTTTTGTTCTATTTTGATCCTCAGCAGATTAGAGAGTGCTCGCTACCTTGGGGAAGGTCATCTGTTTTACTATTTAATTCAAATACTAATCTTTTTCCGAAATATTCTCACAGACACACCCAGACGTAATGTTTTACCAGATATCTGGATATCTTGTGGTTCAGCAAGTTGAAATAAAGTTAATCATCATAACTGCTAAGTAATATAGTGAGCAACTCATGAGAATACTAAATACAGTTATTAACATCTTCTTCATGTTATAACTGGGAGCGTCAGAACTTAGAGATGTTAAATGATCTATGCAAGGTCACACACAGTGCTTTCAATTAAATTAAAATATAGTTTTGCTATTTCACCTTGACAGGTTTCAAGATCGAGATACCTTTGAATAATTTCTAGAACACATCTCTAATCAATCTCCCTCAGAGTCTAATCAATCTGTCCAACTAGAATGCAATAATCTCGTACAGGTCTCACCGAAATTATACTAGGCATGTTATATGGCATTATCTCTACCTGCAATGCCCTCATCCTTTTTCTTCTTCTACCCACCACTTTCTCTTCCTTCATGATATTATTTCTCCAGAAACCCTACCATGATTGACCCGTTTGATTCTTAGGCTCTCCTTTTGTGTTTCTGTTTACTATCCCCACATGTGTTTGTTCTTCATGGTGTGCTGTTGTGTTGACAATATATACATTAACTTCTAAACTCTGTGAAAGGAATCATTAATTTTCACAACTCTAAATTGAATCCATTTTAGAACTCAGACAAATAGTGAAACTGGAGCTGAATGATACTTGGGAATACCTTAATGTGATTCAAGAAAGAGTAAAGCTTACCAGTAATAAGTATCAATTGAGCCATTCATAAAGATTTACCAGAGAGAAGGATAAATATTATCATCCATAACTGTGGAGAGCTATATAATTTTTCTAGAAATAAATTGTATGTTTATATTCTCTTTTTCTTTGTAATACTATACTTTTCTTTGTATCTTATGGTGTTGCATTCACAACAGAAATGGTCTTAGTGAATGATCATTAAGATCATGTCTAGTAAGGACTGACTGTCATCTATTTGGTAAAAATAATACCTTGAATCTGTCTATCGCTTCACAATGTATTACACAATTTCACAAACATCTTATTTGATCACCTTAGCATCCCTGAGAGAAAGGATAGAAAATGCTATAGGGTTTAATTTGGGAATTTTATTTTCTTCCCCCTTCAGCATAACAATATTTTCCACATCTTTCTCACATTTCCCTATTATGTATTTCATAATTTTGGTAAATTAAAATCATAAACTTTGGATAACAGATATTATATATTTCAATAGGGATATTATTTTATTTGAGTACCAAAATAAAAAATAAAAGAGACAGAAACGTTCAAGTATTTTAGTTTGTTAAAGGAACTCCTATGTTCCACCCAATTCAGTCTTCATCGTGCCATTTGCCACAAAAATCATAACATTTGGTTTACACAGCTCTAGAAAGAATTTTATAGTAAATAATAATAATCTTGATTGAGCTTATCTTATAAATCATAACAAAAGAACGTTGCAATTCCATGGCAGATGATCTATGGTTTTAGGTTTACTAATGGAGAAATTTGGGACCAAAAAAAAGAGATAGAGAAGCATTCGGCAGGAATTGCTGGGGGAGAGCAGTAAGCTGTGTATTGCTTTGATACAGCTCATATTTGAGTGGTAGAGATTTCACTGCCCTGAAGCAGGTTATATTACAGTCCATTTATTTGTCAGAGTAGGATTTTATTAGCAACCAGTTGCAGGCCTTGCATGAAAATGAATCTTCTCACAGCCTGAGCATAAAAGACTAATGGAGTTCAAAATCAGCACTACATTTGAAAGCTTTAGCCCAGGCTCAGTGAGGTGAAGAGGTTGAAGTTAATGTTCCATTCTGCTCTGCTCAGATGAAGCTGATAACAAATAATACATGCGTGTATGTGTTTGCATCTCAGTCCGTTGATGCTGAGTGTTAGCTCTCTATCTATTTTAGTTTATCCACATTTGTGGTTGGTAAATCAAAGTTGTAGCATAGACATGAAAGGCAAATTGTGACTTTGGCCATTTTATAAGTGAAAAAAAAATGATAGGATTAGGCATTTGTTAGAAAACACAGCAGAATTGTACAAAAGCATTTACAGCTAGCTCAACTATTCACAGTTACTGGAAATGGGGGAAAAAGTTGGTGTAAAATATGATAAAATTACTCAGTAGGAACATTGTACATCTGTATATTAATGCTTTAATTATACTCTGTTTTACAAAAGTAATTAGTTGCTCAAAATTTTTAAATTGTTTTAAAGTTATTCTAGATTGAGAACAACTCTGTAAAAAAAACACTAAATAAGACTACTTGCAGTTGGGAAAAAATATATTGTATAACTCTCACAGAATATTTAAGATGTTTGAACAGTTGCACGCCCAAATTTTCTGACTTATATAGGCTCCAGGAATCCAAGGATGAAGAACTTGAATCTCATTCAAGTGTAATACGTCTAAAAGACTGAATTTTAGGTAAACTCAGTTTCAGATAAACTCAGGGTGGAGGTGGAAGACAGGGTCTGGAGAGGGGCAAAGGAGAATGGAAATATCATAGGGAAATTTTGCTGGCAAGGTCAATGGGTTCGCAGCAGATTTGAGGGTATTGCATGATCTGTGGTCATTGATACAGTATGGCATTGCATTTGAACACATCCCAACACAGTTTTCGACCAAATATCACCTTTTTCCAAATACCTTCTTGTTCTGAAGAGGAAAGGACCATATAATTAAAATCAAACAAGAAAAGACTATTACTAAAAGCCTCAGTACCTTGGCTACATACCTTGCTTCACCCCAACGACTTAAAAAAAGTTATAATCTAGAAAACAGGATTTTGCCTGCAGGACATAAGAAGGAATACATTACAAAGCATCATTAGGGGTTTCAAGAAGAATTAAACACTAAGCAGCAAGAACAGGAAAGCAGTGCAATGCCTACAGCATGGGCGGTTGAGTTGAGTACTAATGACATTTTCAAAGCTCATGAGATAAGCAGGCAGCGGAGAGAGAAATATTGACCAAATACGAGTGATAACACAACAGTGGTGGCCCTTATGATTAGCTGGCATGAAAGGAAAAATCAACACTCCACCTTGAAAATTCCTAGAGAACAACAAATGTGAGTAGTCTATCTCTTGGCACCTTAAAATTTTTAATACATGAACCACATGTCCAACCTACTTATATTATCTTCCTTCAGACCTTAGACCAGTGGATCCTTGAAACTTACAAAGGGTACTTCAGTCTTGCCAGCTATTCTCTTGATAGTTCATTTCAATCACGGATACTCTAAGATACTTGTCCTCATCTTGAATGAACATAACCTGAAAAACTGAATCCTTTTCATAAGCCTAACTGGTTCAGATGTCTACTCATAAGGGAGCTTTTCACACACGGAATGACTTACTTTCTGAATACAACCTGGAATATCATATTTTTCATCATAATCTCCAAACACCATTTCAGCTTTCTCTCTGGATGCTTCTATGCTCTTCTTGCCTTTAATAAAACACAGTTCTTTCCTGAGGATTTGTGCTTTCTTATGCCCTCTCTTAAAGAAGCAACTATGTAGTCATAGTCCTTAAACCTTGGGGTCAGAAGATGGAGGTGATTTCCATCATCCTTATACACACTGCACTTCTAGGTCATTATTTCCTGACATTAAAAAAAAAATGTTTTGTATTTGGTTCATTGAATATCCTCTGCCCTTTTTTATCCTGCCATCCCTCAACCTGTCTGCTATTATTCTTGATTCAGAAAGGTTTTGGCAACTGGCTCACATTATTTTTTTATCTTAAACCTGGCATCATGATGGATGAAAATATCTGTTTCTAATATTTAAGTAAAAAAGATATTTTTTTTACTTACACTCTGTCCCTCCATCTCACCTATCCATCTCCTTGATCATAGCTTATATATTATAATTACAAGTTTCTAATTAATCTTTAAAAATTTACCCGTCATGCTTTGCATCATGCTATTATAGTCTTTTGAATTTTTCCAGCTAGTTTAGCCAGTTACTCCCACTTCTACAGACTTAATGAAACTTCTAATTTAACATAACTCTATCTTATTCAAACACTTTCATTAAGATCATTTTGTGTTCAGTTTCATCTAACTCATTATCATATTGTGTCACTTTCCATTTCAGAAAACAGCACATCATTAAGAGTATGGTCTCTGTAGCCACATCCGGGTTCAAATTCCATCCTTGAAATATTATATATGGTCAACTTTTTTGCTCAGATATCTGTTTCTCAGTTTTCTCAATTACAATACATATGTATATATGTACTTGTATATTTGGTACCACTACAAATTTACAGCTACCTAACTAAGGTCTTCATTATTTTCTGGCCACTATTATTTGCCTTTTCAACCTATTCTTACGTTCTCTGTTACAACTAATTAATTATTCTCTCTCCCCAAAGTCCTGCCACTGAAATTTTTCTGCTCATCTTAGTAAAATGATGTCATCTTCTTCACATAAAACACTTGAAAGGCAATCAGTTACTAGACATGAGGTCTATTGATACACTCCATTAAACAAATGTTTAACTGTACTTCTAATTATACCTCATTGTTACTTCTTGTAATAGAAGGAATAACTTTCTCATGGTGTAAAATCAATTATGTTACCTGTGTTTTGAGTCAGACCTTCTACCACATCAGGTGAGTACACAACCTATTTTTGGTTTGTTTGTGAACTTGTGTGTTTATAACTACTGTTTCTCAACTGGACCTTGTGAATTACTTGTGTAATTAGGAAACAACCATCAGACAGCAATTCCTATTTCTTATCTTTCCTCAAGAAAATATCTCCTTACTGTTTATTTCATCACTTACTCACAGCTCAATTTACTTCAGTTTGGTATCTGACAAATTATGCTCTCTCTAAGGTCATCAATGTAATTTTTTCACTTATTTTTCTTTCTCTCATAGGCAGCATTCACTGCTTTTATTTTTTTTATTCAAAATAATGTATTTTCTTAATTTCAATGACTCTACATACCTTAGGCCTTCTCACACCTGTCTAGCCACTACTACTTCTCTTTCTTTCTCATAGACACGTTCTCATCGATAACATTCTTGCATGTTAGAGTTCTTTAAGATTTAGTCACAGGTTTTCTTCTCAATCTGTAATTTCTCTCTTCAATATTACATATTTCTCACTAATTAATACTTAAAATTCAAATAACACATTGTTTTATATCTTTAGCTTGTGAAATTTAGGCCCTTATATCTACTTGAAATCTCTTCTTGGAAGCTACAGTGTCTTAAATCTCAACTCATGATTATTCCCTGGATTTCCTCTTTTATCACTTTTCTGAATAATGACAACATCATTCACCCAGTTGTGCAAGTCAAAACTGAAAAATCTATTTGGATGTGCTTTTCTCCTCATTGACCACATCTAATTTATATCACATTTTTTAAAATAGTCTGCCAATATATCTTGATTATGGTTCTTTTATACATTTCTGTTTAATATCTCTTATGCCAGGGCCCCATCAACTCTCACCTATACTGTTTATATAATCTCTGGACAAATTTCTCCATATCAACTCTTGCCCCTGTTCAATCAGGTCTCATTAATAAAGTCATAGTGACCATTTGACTTTTCAAAAACCACATATTATCATGTCTTTCCACTTCCTCTCCTGCTCAAAACTATTTGATGGCTTTCAAATACCTTTACAAGAAAGGTCAAAATTCTAAGCATGGCTTAGAAACTAAAGCATGATTTTACTCTGCTGTAAAACTTTTCAATTTTATTTCAAAAGATGCCTCAACTTTTTCTCTGGGCTCTCTATTGTTTTGGTCTGAATGAAAGTGTCATGTCTCATTCAAATTACTGGAAAGAAAGGTAAGATTTTGCCCCTGTTCAAAACATTATTTTCTCCAATTTTTTCATTTAGATAATTCCAGTATACTCTTCAAATTTCATTCCTTTCATTGATGCTGCCAACTAAATAAGTGTTATCTAACTTCATTAGACTATTTCAGACTCTCTGCTTCATGAGCTTATTGTCCTACATAACTTTATGTAATAGCACTATCACAATTATAATTTTATATATGCTGGCATGAAGTTAATATCAGTTTCAATACTTAAATAAAAGGTTTCTGAGGACAGGGAAAATATGTGGTTTTGCACCTTGTTTTCTGCACAGAATTCTATTATTTCTACTTCTACAACTATTATTTGGTTTCCTCAAAAATTTTAATGCTTCAACATTAACATTTTTCTATGCCCACACATCAGAACCTGTCAAAATGAATTTCATTTGTTCAATAGTCTTCTGTTTAATCTCTGTTAGGAGTTTTCAAAAAGCCTCCAATATACTGAACTTCTACTTCCCATCCAGTCCATTAATGTCTATAAAACTAAAGCATGGAAGACTATGCCAAAAAAAAAAATAACCTTAACTATACTTATATGGCTCAGATAAGTAAGCACGGCTTTCAGTCATTAGCCAACTATCCTTGCTAATGCTAATCCCTTAAAATAATTACTGGTCTAGATATAGGGAGTTGAATGAGACAGACTTCCTGGAGAGAAAGAGTCTTAAGAACAACAGTGGAACAGATATCCCTGATAGTTACTAATACCTAAGAGAAAGAAGAACAAAGCTAAACTATACTTTGCAGATTATTATTTCTATAAGTATCAAATAGACATTTTGATCCACCTTCCTTGCAAAGGGGTTGTGAATAAAGGAACACCACAAGAAGCTAAATACATGTTTAGAAACAAACAAGAGCAAAGCAAAACCCTCTTGTCATGGGAACCATGGGAAGTAGTAAGATAAGTCATTCCTGTATTATAATCTCCTCAACAAAATTATCACTAACTCTATCAATAGCCATGCTCATTTTTCTATCATACTTACTCTGAAAGTTATGAGCTGAAAAAAAAATAATACTTTTACTAAATGCCTTTCCTATAAGTTGTTTAAAATCTTATATGGAAAGGGTTGAATAAATAATATATTTATAAAGCACCATAAATGTATACATTTAATATCAACTGCATTATCAATAATAAGTAGTATTTCTGGTTAACTGTAGTATTCTCAACTGCTTAGGGTAGTCTAAATTCATTTAATTTCAGCAGAAGTTTTCTGTTTTCTAAAATCCCTGAATGCTTCTGTGAGCCATACTTTCCTTAACATGTTTTTAATTTACTTTCCAATGTGTGTGAATATTCATTCTTGTATCCTTTTATTTGTATTTCTTTATTTGCATCTTGTATCCTATCTTTTTTATTTGTATTTTTAAATTTCTATCATGTATCCTATCTTAGAGAAAGAAATCTTGTGCTACAAATGTCTTTTTTCTTGCCTCCCCTTTCCATTAATCACCTTCTTTCTATCACATTAGCAATCTCTTTCTCTGTATTACCTTTTTTTTCCCCTTTGCAATCAAGCTGACGGGAACCTCAAAAATATGTGGAATTTACAAAAAATGTGTATTTATTCTTACATGCTTAAACTTCAGTCACCTTCAAAGTACTTCCCATCTGATGTAATAAACCTATTGAGATGTTATTTCAAAACAGCTTTTGAACACGTCAATTTTGATTCCTTTTAGTGCTTTTGCTGTGTTATGTTTCAGCTCTTCCACATCAACAAAATGTTTGATTTGAAGACTTTTTCTCATCCAGGGGAATAAAAAAAAAAGTTGCTTGGAGTGAAATCAGGTGAATAGGGAGGTTGGGGTACTTGAGTCTTGCAGTTTTGAGTCAAAAAGTGCTGAATACTCAGTGTGATGTGGGCAGGGGTGTTGACATGGTGGAAAAATCAGTCACCTGTTTGCTACAACTCAGGAAGTTTCTTACCGAAATCATGACACAACCTTCTCAAAAATTCCAGATAAAACCTTTGGTTGACTGTTTGATACAGAAACAGAGTGTATGTCCAAGTGTATGTCAAGGAACCTGCCCTCCAAAAGATAATTACGGGTTTTTTTGGGGTCCCCCTTGTACTTTACTCTCCCTTGCAGAACTACACAGCGCCCTAGTGCATTGCATCTATTTGTCTGGGTAGCTACAAGATCTCCCCCTGAAGAATTTGTTTATTGAAGGAAATAAACCAATTGTTATTATATTGCAATTATACTACTTATAATAAATCAAAAACTGTATTTTATACCTTATTTGACAATTAAGCTACCTAAAAGAAACAGTAAAACCACAGGGTGTGATTTTCTCTCTCAGCAGTACTTGAGGAAATCTAGTCATTCCTGAATGTCCAACTTTTGCCGTAATAAAATATAGAATTCCAGAGAAAAACTTTAAAAATAATTTTTAGTTAATGTTGATATTCATAAAAAATTAATTTTTAAGAAATTTCTCAAAAGTATCCTTCCTTTTCATGAACATATTTATGTTGGCTATTACTAATGGAATTACAAACTGTCAGACTTCTAATAACCAATCAGTGCCATCTACAACACAGTCGTTCTGGAAGCATACTTTCCCTGGAATCTTACACTGGAAATCACTCTTCTTAAGCAGTGGTATGATCTACTCCAAATGTCTTCTCACCAGTGTTCATATTTTAGGTAAAAAAGACAAAAAAAAAAATGTCCAGACTTCAGTAATAAATATTCTCTTTGATTCCAGAAGATCCTTGAAACCATTTACTTTCTTCTTTTCTAAAGATGACACAAGCTAAAATAATTCATTTATTTTAATATCATTGTAATTTTTAAAATTCTCTCCTGTAGCTTTATTACCAAAGTGAATCTGAGAGTCCTGATAAATAGAAATGTTGATGATAGCATAATACAAATAAAGGAGTTATTGCCTTTAGTGGAACTTACCTCCATAAGTCTCAGAACCATCACAGCTCCTGAGAGATGGTTGATAGGTTAAGAGCATCTGTCAAGCCATGTAAAAATACTTTTACTCCTCATAGTGGTACTCACATTTTCTTTGGCCTGTGAGATCTTGCACCATAGTATGGAAAAGTTAATTTATTAACAGTGTATATTAGTATAATATGTGTGTTTATGTGTAAGTGTATACAATAAGAAATAAAAGTTCAGAGACAAATACTACTGCTATCTTTAGGAAGCATTCAGAAAAATAAATGCATGTCTCATATTTATACAGAACAGAATAAATAAAATACATAATTTGTGACATCATCATGTCTGATAAGTATGCAGAAAAACTGGACCACTCAAATATTGCTGGTTAAATGCACAAAGGTAAAGTCACCCTGAAATAGAATATGGTAGTTTCTTTAAAAAATCATACCTAAAAGAAGAATGCTGCTGGTAATTTAATGGGTATTACATTAGATCTGCAGATTGCCTTGGACCACGCCTGGCTAATTTTTGTTTTATTGTAGAGATGAGGTCTCACCAAGTTACCCGGGCGGGTCTCGAACTCACAGGCTCAGACAATCCACTCAACTTGACCTCCCAAAGTACTGGCTGGGATTACAGGCTGAGTCACCAAGTCTAGCCAGAAATGCAAATTAAAGCTACACTGAGATACCACCTAACTCCAGTCAGATTGGCCATCATCAATAACTCAAAAAACAATAGTTGCTGGAGAGGATGTGGGGAAAAGGGAACACTTCTACACTATTGATGGGAATATAAACTAGTACAACCTCTGTGAAAAACAGTTTGGCTACTCCTAAAAGATCTAAAAATCGACCTTCCATATGACCTCCCAACTTCTCTACTGAGAATATACCCAGAGGAACTCAAATCACTCTATGAAAAAGATACCTGCACATGCATGTTTATAGCAGCACTGTTTACAATAGCAAAAACATGGAACCAATTGTGTTGCCTATCGAAAGAAGACTGGATTTTTAAAAGTGTGGTACATATACATGATGAACTATTACGTAATCATAAAGAAGGACAAACATATGAACTTCACAGCAACTTGGATGGACTTAGAGTCTATAATACTGAGTGATCTATCACAGAAACAAAGAACCGAGTACCGTATGTTCTCACTCATAAGCGAACCTTGAACAATTATCATAATACTATAAGAAAGGGATTGGCAGCAGTGGGCAACTGCCGGGGAGGGGGGAGGACACGAGATTGGCAGTAGTATGAAACTGCCAGGGAATGGGGGGACATACCTCATCAGAAAGAGTACCTATATAATGAACATTTGTATACCTAATCTTGAATTATATCCCGCATCTTCAAAATTAAAAAAAAACAAAAACCTAAATATATCATTAGCATAAAACCCAGGAATTTTGGTCCTGGACATTTCTCTCGTACAAATAAAAAGTGTGGTCATAAAACAGCATATACATTCATATCTGTAGTAGCTTTATTATAATGATCCAGAACTGGACACAAGCTAAATGTCCTAAATGAGTGAGTGGTTAAAAAAAAACTGTGGTTCATCTTTACCCTTAGATACTGCTTAGCAAAATAATAATAATAATAAAAGCAAAAGAAAACAAAAAAGAAATGCAATGCAAGTAAAAAACACAGTTAATATAAATTCCAGATATATAGGCTAAGTGATAAAAGTCAGTTGCCCTACTGTACCATTCTATCTATATAACATCATTTAAACAATAAAATTATAAAAATAAAGAACAAATTAGTAGGTGTCCAATGTTGCCAAGGGATGAGAATGAGCTGTTAGTAGGTTTTAAGACTAAAACGTGAGAAATCCTTTTGGCGATGGAATTAATATTGATATGTTGGTTGTGATATAGTGCTATAATTTTGAAAGATGTTGCGATCGGAAATATTTGGTAAAGCGTACCTAGAAGTTCTTGTACTATTTATTATAACTACATGTGAATATACAAAAATATTCAAATAAGAAAGTTAAGGAAGCTGAGTGTGGCAGTCCACAGCCTGTATTCCCAGAACTTTGGGAGAGGGAGATGAAAGGATTGCCTGAGTTCAGGGGTTCGAGTTTAGCCCGGGCAGCTTGGTGAGACCTTGTCTTTACATAAATCTAAAAATTAGCTGAGTGTGGTGATGCACACCTGTGGTTACAGCTACTTGGAAGGCTGAAGTGGAAGGCTCACTTGAGCCCAGCAGGACAAGGCTGCAGTAGTTGTGAGCATGCCACTGCAGCTTGGGTGACAGAGTGAGACTCA